>NW_025783311.1:32500-38588 GCF_021130785.1 Homalodisca vitripennis | reverse complement strand
CTAGTTTGGTCATTATTTTTAATTTTTAACCCCATCGCCAGACTGCACATTTGATCTACATAAACCAATCATACACTTCTTTTAATCAAATTATTCTTGTAAAAAAGATAAAAAGTTTCCCTAGTTCTCTTGGCCCTAAGGACGTAATTTTGGAGGGATCATTACAGCAATGAACACGCACCGAAGAGATCGTTCATAACAAGGAACAGGTGAACAGTGCGATAAAAGGTGATCGGGTTCAAATCTGACATTTACGCTAATTTTGGCCTTGAAATTTGATACAATAAGGTGTTTATAAACTGGTTAGTTAACGGATTTACTACTTCAATTTGTTTCCTATTTAACATTAAGATCACTGAGATCACTTCACAATTTGTGTTATTAAATATTTTATGTTATAATGCTGTTTTAATCGAGAACACATCTTTACTAATAAGAATTAATCCTTTTAAGCTTTAGGAGTATTCAAATTAAGAGTTACCCGCATATTGACAATAATGTAAAAATCAAGCTCACAAAACCCGTATTATGATTTTTGTTCTCTATTAGTATCTGATGGCGCAGTATATACATCTGCCCTGATGTACTGCTTCCTGGTAATGTTTCCGATAAAGAGTTAAATTTTAAATTCCTTCACTTGTTAATCAAAGTAGGAGCTATTAGAAGATAGATGAGCAAGTTTCGTGTAATTAACCTAGCTAACATTGCTGCTCGGGCCTCAGAGAACTACTCAAAGTTTACAGTGCTGTTCCTCTTGCTGACTTATTATTCCTCAACCAGTACTAATAACTTTAAAATTTTCAACGAAAAACTTCAATTCAAACTTAACCTCGAACATTAACTCTAAGTGTTGATCATGTTACTTACGCTACTAATTTATAATCATTTGTTTATTGAAATAATTGTATAGCGCATTGTAATACATTTTAAATGTACATTGAAGAGTCATAACTTATTCTAAGTCTTCAAACTAACACATTATTATAGATTGTCTACATAAATGTTAGAAAGTTTGATAAAATAAACTCACATTTTGCGATAGTGAAACGGTGATAAAAAGTGTAGTTTAATATTAAGACATATCAAATATGAATATCTGGGTTATTCAACGATCAGTTGTCCACTATTTGTAAATAAATATTTGAACTTATGGTTTTTCAGCTATACTACCGTATCTATACGTAATAAAAAGGAAAATAAAATTTGATACTAATTTAAATATTAGTAGTGATCACTATCACTGATAATATATATCTCATATACGTAATATATATACTAATAATGTACTGTATATGAACCTCCAAACGTAATTTTTTTTCTTGGTAATTTTAATGTTATGTTAATTACAATAGAGTAAATGCAGCCACCTGTGTGTGGTGCGTTATTCCTTGGTTTGCGATTCAAGATTAATTATTACGGTATTAGTATTATTATGCCGTTGGTATTTTTCAAATCTTCAAAAAAATAAGCGATATTTATTTTCGTATGTTAAAAAACTATAACGTAATTAAATATTATTTAACAAAAATCGCTATTTTCCTTAAAGGGATTTTCCCCCTTAACGAGCGGATGCATATTGTTATTTTTTTATTACATACGGGAAACAATCAGAACATAACTTTAACAACAGAATTTTAGGACAAATTTGTGTTTAATGCAAAATAAAAATACGCTAAATGAAAAATTGCAGTTCTAAAAAAATGTTTAATATTCATATGATTGTTGTGTCGAAATACATTTACAGAGGTAAATCGATAACGAAATTAGGCAAACGGATTAGTGTGAAATAAATTAAAACTCAATAATTCCACATTTTGGTGTTTTTGTATTTTTTTTTTTATTTTTTTTTTATTTTTTTTTTCTTTTTTTTTTCTGTTCTTTTTTTATTAATTTTTTTTTTTTTTTTTTTTTTATCGAGGTAAACGTAAAAATGTGCCAATTTTTCAACTTTATCACTGGGTTAAATATGTGTAAGTTATTTGTTAAAACTATAGAGGAAGCACATATTGATAAAAAATTACAGTCACTGCATTTGGAGGAGGTTGTTATTGAGCCACAAATCTCTTGAATGAGTAAATATGTTTTGGAAACAAAAACCTTTATAGACTTTAGGTTGCCAACAATTCGGTGTCAACAAGGCAAATTCATTTCTTGTGTATATAAAAAGTTTCATCAAACGACGTCACTTGCAGATTCTCTGTGGGAACAAACTTGAAACTCCCATTTTCTTGTTGATTTTGTCAAGATCTAGAGGAAACAGGTGATGCAATCTTAGTATCGTGTAATTATGAAATATTTGTATATTCTGCTGAGTTTTGTCCCATTTCCTTTAACATATATTACATATGTTTTATAAATGAACTAAGTCCACATATACGGAATAACAATTTTTACACAGCTTTATTAGATTTTCATGTGGTATAAAAATTGAAATTTCTGTGTTGTAAACATTTAATAACTTACCAGTATTATAGCTTAAAATATAAGAAAAATAGAAATTTTGGAATTTTTAATCCAATAGGGGGCGGGTGTAACATACTTTCTAGCTATTTTTTGTATTTATTTATTCATTTTTTATTAGTTTTTTTTTTCCCTACGCTAACCCCCCGAGATCAAATTTATAAAAAAATATTTATTTTTTAAAACATTATGTAAGAAAATCTGTTTCTCACTTATGGTTGAATTTTAAAAATATGTATAATTGACTGTAAATGTTTTGTAAATCTAAACGGCTCAGTCACAGATATTTATTTCATTTGGCAATGGTTAACAACAAACAGCGTGGGCTGAGTTCCAGCTGAATGAGAATTAATTTGCACGCGAGAAAAGCACAATCACACCATGGTGGCGCTGAACAATCTTCACGTCTGTTTGATCGAGCGAACTGTTTTAAGAATCTGCAAATGACTCTCGCAGAACTTTATGGCCATCAAGCAATGTGGTGGTCACTATTTTTTTTGCTAGTTCATATTAACATGCAGGCACCAATATTTTTAATTATTATATCAATTATCAAATTATAAAGAATCGAGTTATCTTAGTGGCAAACAGCACTTTGTATTTATGTTACCTAAACTGTATACTTTAAGTATCTTCTTTCTATTTTATCAGAAAGCCAAGATTTTGCGATACTTGTTAACACATAAAGTTAAAGCCATAGTAATGGGGTTAACACAAGCAATGATAATTTAAAATTAATAGCTGATTATATAGATTTTTTATAAATAATATGTAGGTGTTCAAGATATAAACTGTGGATTTTGGGTTAAAAGTTTAAAAAAAAGTAATGTTATCAACAAATCAGGTCAAAATGGCTTTCTGAAAAATAATCTTCATCTTCGTTAAATCTTACTTGCACAAGTTATCCACGAAACAGACTTTCTTCTGAGGTTGAATGGATAACCTTTAGGTCTATGATTGATATTTAATAGGCAATATGTGGTTACCAAGAGTAATGTTTAAATCAACACATGTTAAAATTGCCATAATGATTGTACTCAATTGTTGTTGTAAAAACCTATTTATGTATGTGATATTGTTTTCGAGATGAGTTAATTCTAGGTTAGTGTATGAGATCAAATGCCAAGAATGTTCACTAATCTTCAGCCAAAGTTCCACTAACCCGTCACGTAGTGATATGCACCCATCATTAGACCTTGATGTTTGGCTTAATGTAAGAAATATGCTTCATGCCAAAGTTATTAATATAAGTCTGTAAGATGGAAATTGCGTTCTTTTTCGTGTGCACAGAAAAATTACAGGAATTGTATAGCTCACATGATGATATGTTTTTTTCCTTAGAGAGACTCTGTCTATTTTAAATTCATTTTTAATAACAAATTAGTAGTTGGTATTTTCAAAGCTTAAATTGGCAAACCTGATTTAATAAACGTCCATGTGCATATTTTTGTCAGGGGGGGGGGGGTACAATTAAATATTAATAAACCTTTGATCCTGTTCCTTTTGTATGTTCCTTTTCACAGTCCTTTGAGCTCGAAGTGAGCTAATAGTTTTAATTCAAACAGTTTAACCTGTCCCTTGCGATAGCAAGGAGGTAAGCGCCGTTATTGATTTGAGTAACAGAGAAACTGTATTTGAAATACAATTCGTATTCTATATAACATTTTGTACAAACTACCAGCATTCTATAAATCATTGATTAAATGAGGATTGGTTATGTAATTAATTTAGGATATACTACATAATATTGCCACTAGGTTTGGTTATATGCAATGCAAGCAAGTTTAGTGATTAGCCGTCTTCGTTATCGTGTATTATATCTAATTTATTATAAATAGTCGTGTAATTTTCACGGAGCTGCCTAATTTAAAATGGCTTCTTGACGTACACAAAACTATAAATGACCTGTGGATTTTAAAAAAACTCTTTTTAGACATAGCTTAATTATTACCTGAATCGTAAGTCTAAAAACTTAAAAACTTGAAGCAACCAACCACCAAGATATGAGCAGGGAGTATAGGAAGATTCATGGAACATGTTGACAAATTAATTGCGAGTATAGGTCGTTTTACAATCGCTTAAATTAGCTATTTAAGAATATGATTATTTAGCTTTTAATATAGCTTGTTTTCGCAGATACCAGTAATATACAATATAATGCACATTAAACCCTAAATTTGGAACTTCAAACCATAATTTCCATTGTTGAAAAAGAATATAAACTATCCGTGAAGAATGTACAAATTTACATACTATCTAGTCGGATTAAAACGCTATAAACTATTTACATAACTATTTAGTGGTTGTAATAGAAAATAGTAGTAGTAAGTACTGGGTATATGTATATTGTAAATATATAATATATTAATATATATATATATATATATATTATATTATATATATATATATAATATAATATATAGTTCAATATATATATTGACACACCCACACACTCTTCTCAATACCCTTTTGTCTAAATAACTCCAAGGAGAACCTGAAATGAATTGCATTTGTTTTACAAAAACTGAGATATTTAAATTATTATACGCTTCCTTTATGGGACCACAGAAATAACTCCTCTTGGTGGCCCTTTCAGAGGACTAAGAAGAAAAACTATAGTTGAGCAATCATCTTTAGTTTTAGTTCAGTAGATGCTAGCTCGAAACGTTTACTATATTATTGGTTTCTAGTTGCCGAGCATACCTGTTGGAGACAACGTGGAAAAAATACTTCACGATGGTAGTGACATCTCCAATGATTATACATTTTTGTCCTTGGAAGCTAGATGGTTGTTTACAATTGTAAAACTAAAAGAGCAAGTATAATACAATGTGTATAAATTAATCGTACAAAATTGGTTATGACTAATCAGTCCTCTTTGTGATTATAATTAAACAGTACAAAGTAAAAGTAACAGTAAAGAATGTCTTAATTTTCACCAGAGAGCGGAAGTTCTAGGGCTAAGAAGCCCCCTCTAACACATAACCTGGGCAATATTAGATATTATATGTTATTTTTAAAAGAGTAAAACAAGAGGTCCTAGCTAACATAATTCAAGAATCTCGTTATTGGCTGAGTTTTAGCGAAAGCTATTTTATTATTAGGCAGCGCGGAGTTCTCACTATGCGAAGTGAGGAAAAACATTCCTGTCTGTTTGTCCTGCCCTCATGACTATCCTCGAAAGTGAAATAACATACAGACACAACCATTTACATGAAGTTTTCTTTGTCATGTGAGATGATTTCGATGACCGATGCTTGTCCACCCAACTGGGGATTATTGGCTGAGCGTTAGTGAATATTTTTACATTACAGTCTTGATAAGTAACCATAATGGCAACGAAAAAATTTCAGAATAAATAAATGTATAGCAAACAATTATACCTTACATACATCCATTTACTAATTAAAGCATATGACATGTTGTCCTTGGCAAGATGTACCTTGCACAGGATATCATCCAGATTTCACCTTGTAGAAATTTAAATTTTGCATGAGGCCCTGAAGATATACTACATAGAATAAGAAAGGCGTTTCTAATTACAGTAAAAGGAAACCATCCCATCGAATTAGATGAATTTTATTTTGTCAATTCTTATATTCTATACGTTTTGTTCTATCTGTATATT
>NW_025783311.1:0-22500 GCF_021130785.1 Homalodisca vitripennis | reverse complement strand
TTAATGTCCCACGACACTTCTTGGAAACAGACTTTACTCAAATCAACAATGAATTAATTGTTTGAGGGCAAGCTGTCAGTGGTAATAGGGGTTGTGTATAATATTCCAGGAAGTACAAATACTGGAGGTAGGTATGAACAAGGATTTAAATGGAAACAAGTCCTTTATAATCATTTTATACGAGATTCCAGAAACCGGATGAAAGAAATCTTCCAACAAGACTGGCGCGTGCGTCTCCTCATTTACGTGCAAATCCTGTCCAAGCGATTACTGAAATGACAAACCTTCATGGATGTTTGGATTGGGTCGTGGAATTGTGCATTTTATTTAGATTGGCCACCTCCGATCTCCCAGATTTAACCTTCTGTACCCGTAACAATTAGTTAATTAAATTCTCATACAATGTAAATTTCGCACACCTAATCCAGCCAGTATGTATATAATATTATTTATTACATCCAATGTTTCCGGAACTACAATTATTCTGGGTCGGAGCTAACTACCTAATTGCGCACCGCGTATGATAATTCTTTTTTCTTCTAATCCCTTTGTAGCAGCCCAACTACCGGTAAACCCATGCAGACCTCGCGCGCTTTGTCCGTAAGTAAAATTTATCTTTTCGTATTATTAAAATTAGCCCTTTGATGCCAAACGTATAAAATGAATGTAACGTAAAGTAAAGAAGTGAATAGTAAAGTAACTTACCCTTGAAGATCTTTTATTTGCTTGATGGAGATAGATAAAGGTTGTGGCGTCGTCCTTATGGCGACGAGCACATTGTTATAAATAGTAATTTGTATCATTAAATGGCTAATACCGTCGCGAATTTGTTTTAGGCGAGTTTTACGTAGCTGATGTATCCTCACGTGTTGTTTGAATAGATGGCTACCACTCTCCCAACTTCTACTCCTCTTCTAGAAATAACCGTTTTTAGACTACAGCTTCAATGTCTCGTGCCAAGACGCCGATACCCGGGTTGTGAGTCTACCTATTGTGAAGGGAAGTGAAATATAAATTGTTTTGTAAAGTAAAACGTCGTACGCATAATTCAATAGAACATTGGATATTTTAGGCCCACCTAGAAGATATACTTTTTAGTTATTATATTCTAATTGGCAGCAACGTGGCAGTGCATAACTTTTCCTTTACCATCTAAAAGTGATGCTTTTAAGTTTTCGTAATTAAACTGAACTTATAAGTAAACTTTGTATTTCTAGTATTTATTACTACGACCTCAGAAGTCACCACCCCCATGTGTTATCGTCATACGGTACACATATTTTATTGCGCCACTCTGCTATTGATGTGCCCTACTCTGCCATCAACTGGGTGAAACTGAGTGAAAACGCCACGATGCCTGCCATTAAAATAGAATATTTGTCTAAAGATGAGTTGGTATTTGAACTGATATCTAGAGGTATTAAATTAAATAGTGACAGTAAAGTAAATGAACTCAGAAAGTCCTTAAGACAGTGTTTGAGAAACAATATTTTACCTACTCCTAGTAGCCTATTAAAAATAGACCACAATCAGGAAGTAAAACTTCTCAGTGAAAAAGTGATATTATTAGAACATGGGTGCAGTGAATTGAACAGTGCTAGTTCACCTATAGAAATCACCAAATTCCAAGAAAAGTGTAAACATTTAATAAACCGTTTATTTTTAGACAACCAGCTAGAACTAAGTTCTGTACATAGTGAAACTTTATCAGCTTTAAAGTAATAGGCTAATAAATGTTGAACAGCAGTTAGCTAAAAACTTGCTACCTACAGTGAACCTAGAACAGCTTAAAGTGTTAGAAGCCAATTTAAATGAATCATTAGAACAAGATGAGGCTATGGAACAGGCAGTGAAAGAACAAATAGGCCCTATTTCTGTACAACCACCTGCAATAATCACAGCCTACTGCCAGTACCCCCACTTTGCCTATAATGCCTATTTATAATGCAAACAAATGATTGTATTAGTCTACCTATGTCTAGTTCAAATATGTTTAATAAGTTTAAACAACCCTGTAGAATGTCATTTACAAAATTTTACAGTAACAAATGGTTTAATAGTACCTGAGCTTATAAAACTTTTTGAAAACTTTGTTAAAACTAAAATGTGAAACTAGCCTATCAGAAAATGAAATTTTAGCATTAGTTACCATGTTATGCAAAAGGTCCACTTTTAGCCAAAATAAATACAGTGTAAGTCTGTCATGCCAAATGTCAACTATCTACACAGGGAATTAATTAGTGCTTTTATCCCTGTAGGCCTAATTGAAAGACTGAGACTAGATTTAGTTTATAGGCCACAAAGGTTTGAATGAGCCACTGTATGAATACATCTATGACATCAAAGAGCTCAGTCAAGTTTTATTGTGTAACATAAGTGAACAGGACTTGGTAACTTGTATAAAAAGAGGTATTAAGCCTACAGATAGAAATAAGTTAATTTTTGAAAACAATCCCATTTGTTTTACAGATTTGGAAAAAGTGTGTATAGCTAGTAACAATATAACCTTTAATGATAACTTAAGGGACAATTTAAGTAAGACATATGTTAACAACATGTATCCACCACATGTTGAACTTAGAAAAAGTAGGCCTACTGTCAAAAACCCAAAGTTATGTTTTCAATTGTAATAGGCCTGGTCACTTAGCAAAAAATTGTTTTAGGAATCCAAAAAACTAGTTGATAGGGGAGTGGTATTACACACAACACCTAAAAATATCTCTCCCCGGTTTCATAAGTTTAAGATAATAATTTTATAAATAGTAATACAGTAAGAAAAGAAAAACACTATTTTGTGAGAGTCTATGGTAAGGTAATTAAAAATTGGAGTAAATTAAACTATAGAAAACCTAATTTAAGACTAAATGTTAGACAGTGTAACAAATATGCCTTTAATTGAAGCTATAGTGGGTAAAAATGTAAAAACAAACTGCTTATTAGATACTGGTGCTACAAGAGATATAATTAGTAAAGAATTTTATGATAGCCTATTGTTGAATAAAAATTTTTCTAAATTAATGAAGTCAGATGATAGAATGTTTGCTGCAAATAACACTGAAAATAAAATGTTTTGGTTACTGTTATGCTAAGATAAAAATTTCTAAATTTTGTTGGAAAGTAAAATTTATTGTATTGGATAATTTAAAATGGGACATTGTATTGGGAAACCCATTTATAACTAATAGCAAATTAATTTTAGATCTTGATGGAGATTCATGTTATTTTAAATTCAATTGTAATGAGAAAATAACTATTGTCAGACAAACAGCCTTTTGAACATGAAAGTAAACCAGCATTGATGTAAAAATAGGGTGCACTTAGAGCTGAGGCTGAGATACAAAACCTTATAGGGGATTTTTCCAAATGTTTTTACTCCAAAATTAGGAGAGGCTCTAGATTTGGAAGTGAAATTAGCTCTCAATGACCCCACACCTGTAAATATTAGGCCTTATTTTATGAGCCCTCCTACTGTAAATAAGATGAAAACAATAATACAGGATTGGTTGGACCAAGGAATAATTGAACCCAGTACTTCAGCCTACTCCAGTTCCAGTCCAGCCTTTTTTAACCAACAAAGGACAGACTTGTAGTCAATTATACCGAATTAAATAAAAAGTTTACAGAAAAATTGATTTTCCCATTGGTGATTTAAATAATTATTATCAACATCTTAGTGGAGCCAAATATTTTTCAATAATAGATTTAAGAAAAAGTTTTTTGCAATGTCCATTATCACACCTGATAGTCAAGATCTTACCTCATTTAGCACTATATTTTGGTAAATATAAATTTAAACGAGTACCCTTTGGTTTTACATGTTGGTAGTGCTGTATTGTCCGCCCTATCTGGACAAAGTCCTAGACAATATAAAATTTAAATTATGTGATAAATTTTTGTGATGATATCTTAGTGTACAGTAAAGACCTTGATTCGCATTTAGTACATGTCAGAGAGATTGTAAATAGACTAAGCAAACATGGCTTAACAGCAAACCTAGAGAAAGCAAAGTTTTGTTTTGAGGAAATCTCCTTTTTGGGGAACTTAATAAAAAATAATACAGTAACTATAGATCCCGAGCGAACAAGGAGTATAAGAGAATTTATGCCGCCTAAGAACGCCAAACAAATTTCACAGTTTTTAGGTATGACCAATTTCTTTTCAAAATTTATAAATAATTATGCCGAATTATGTAATCCTTTAAATCGTTTAAGAAGGAAAAACGCTAAATTTGTTTGGACAAGTGAATGTCAAGATTCGTTTGTAAAGTTAAAAGAAAGCTATAATGAATCCTCCTGTACTCCAGTTAGCCGATTTTTCAAAGCAATTTATAGTAATGACAGATGCTAGTGGAATAGCCGCAGGTGGTTGTTTGTTTACAGGAAAACGACCAAAATGAATTAATGCCAATAGCCTATTACTCTAGGAAATTTACTGATGCCGAATTAAAATATACTGTTTATGAAAAAGAAGCTTTGAGTGCACTAATTTGCATAGAAAAATGGCACGAATTTTTAGAAGTAAGAACCTTTAAATTAATAAACTGATAACCAAGCTTTATCCTATGTCCTCAATCACAAAAGGAAGGTAGGAAGACTTGCCCGGTGGATCGAGAGGATTTTGAATTTGCCATTTGAGGTGGAATTTAAAAGTTCCACCGATAATGCGCTGGCAGACCGCCCTTTCACGTATGTTTGAGGGCGAGTCGACGGGAACAGCTGATCCGAGCCCCAGTGACTGCCGGAACGTTCCAGACCAGGATAAAAATAGATTATCGATTTCCTTCTGCCATTCAAACTCCTCCCGAAGGCAAAAACATGTAAACGAACATCTAATGTAAAGCCTAAAAATGCAGATAAATAATAAGTGCAATAACAAGGATAGATAATTTGTGGTTGTTAATTAATGATTTGCCATTAGCGTTTAAAGATTTAGAAAAATATCAACTTCAAGATAAAGAAAACTCAGCGAATCATTCAATCTGTAAAAAGCAATAGTAACAATTTATGTTATTTTATAAAAAACAATTTACTGATGTACAAAAGGAATGTAAAAAGTAAGAGTAAGATATTTTTGCCTGTGTACAGTTAATTGATTTAGTATATGAATTCTTCCCACAGTTCTTTAATAGGAGGTCATTTAGGCATTGCTAGAACGCAAAGAAAAATTAATCAGTATTTTTATAGACCTGATTTAGACGAAATTATAAAGGCAAAAGTCAAAGAATGTAATTGTTTGTAAAATGAGTAAAGTGTGCCAAAGAAAAATATGAAGGCGAATTAGTATCTGTGCCATTTAAAGAACAATATGGATTGTTTATTCATAGATTCTTTTGGGTCCCTTAGTGAGAACTAGAAACAGTAATGTATATTTACTTGTAGTTGTAGATTGCCGCCAGTAAATTTCTATGGCTAATCCCTTTGAGGGAATGTAAGAGTGCTGAAATATGTAATAAATTAGAACCGCATAATTTTTAACAACTTTTCTGTACCTTAAAATTAATAGTGTCAGACAATGCCGCATATTTTACATCACTGTATTTTAAGAAGTTCTTATTTAAGAATTTTATTGAACACCGTAGACTAGCGCCTTACAGGGCTAATGGAAATCAATCAGAAAGGCATATTAGAAACATATCTACATTATTACGTAGTTTCTATCACAACTGTCATAGTAATTGGGATAATGACCTAGGCTATATACAATTAAGTTTAAAAACACCGCCCATAATGAAAGCACAGGTTTTGCTGCCTTTGATTTTAATGTTTAATCATTCCTGTAATAATGCTTTATCTAATTTATGGAAGCTAAATGATCTAATTGGTGAGAATTTGTCCAAGGAAACTGTTATAAACAATTTAAAGAGAGCTGTGGTCAATGTAAAAAAGGAGTATAGCACATAACAGTAATAGACAAAAGTACTCAGAGCAAAATGTAAAACATCCCTTTAAGGTTGCATTCCTTAGTATGGATAAGAACCCACTATTTAAGCAATAAGGTAGAAAAGTTTTGTGCAAAATTAGCACCAAAATATGTAGGAATTTTATAGAATTTTATATTTTTTAAGCCCTGTAAACTTGTATTGTACAACACACTTGAAAATGTTTTGAATGTAAAAAAGGTTCACATATTGTAGATTTAAAATTAAATTAAGACCTGTTCTGTATAAATAAAAAAAAAAATTTGTAGCATCCCTAGCTTAAGGAACCACTTGCTGCCAAATTTAAAAGATAAGATAAAATCCAGGAAGTTAACTGTTTGGTGAATTCTTAAACGAATGTGTCAATGGAAATAAAATATAGAAAAAGAATTTGTAAATAGACTTAGTGTAAAGAAAATGAGACAAAGTTGATCCTGACTGTTTGTAATGAGGGAACCAAATATGAAAAATTGTCTGTGTTTTTGTAGGTATGCCGAAATGTTGAATTTTGAATTTTGTAGATATATTTGAAGTGTTGAAATTCATGTAGATGTAAGATGTATAGGATGTTGTTATGTAAATATATATATTAAGAGTGATGCAGTATTAATACGAAATGTGAGACTTAAGCTTCTCGTGAGGGGACGTTTCATTCCAAAGTATTCGATCCATATTTGGTAACTTGTCCGCAAGTCTCAGGTGTTTAATGGCAAAACACTATACACAAAACACTGGTATGAATGCAAAAAAGAAGTATGAATGTGGCGCCTATATAACAAAACACTACACTACACTCGTTTACGATTTAATCGCCTTAAATGCCCTTATTCTTGCAACGACCCGCAAATTCTAAAACGCTGCAACGTGCACTGCATGAAAATAGTTTTGCCTAAATTGATTTTCTATTTTTGGTCCCTAAGCGAGCAGTCATAGAACTGGCATTGGCATGCGATCTAGCGGATTTTCATAGGAATAACTTTTGAAACCCCGCGCTATCGTATTTGTTATGGTTGAATTTGAATTTATGTAATGAATAAAAGGTTGAATTAAGTTTGTTATTTAGAATATGTTTAAAGTAAAGCGACTAATTAGGTTGCGAAATCAAAACAGGGGGGATATTCTGTACCGTAAAATTAGTTAATTAAATTTCATACAATGTAAATTTCGCAACCTAATCAGCCAGTATTATATAATATTATTTTACATCCAATGTTCCGGAACTAAATTATTGGGCGGAGTAACTACCTAATTGGCACGCGTATGAATTTTTTTCTTCTAATCCTTTGTAGCAGCCCAACTACGTAACCCATCAGACCTCGCGCGCTTTGTCCGTAAGTAAAATTTATCTTTTCGTATTATTAAATTAGCCCTTTGATGCCAAACGTATAAAATGAATGTAACGTAAAGTAAAGAAGTGAATAGTAAAGTAACTTACCCTTGAAGATCTTTTATTTGCTTGATGGAGATAGATAAAAGGTTGTGGCGTCGTCCTTATGGCGACGAGCACATTGTTATAAATAGTAATTTGTATCATTAAATGGCTAATACCGTCGCGAATTTGTTTTAGGCGAGTTTACGTAGCTGATGTATCTCACGTGTTGTTTGAATAGATGGCTACCACTTCCCAACTTCTACTCCTCTTCTAGAAATAACCGTTTTTAGACTACAGCTTCAATGTCTCGTGCCAAGACGCCGATACCCGGGTTGTGAGGTCTACCTATTGTGAAGGGAAGTGAAATATAATTGTTTTGTAAAGTAAAACGTCGTACGCATAATTCAATAGAACATTGGATATTTTAGGCCCCACCTAGAAGATATACTTTTTAGTTATTATATTCTAATTGGCAGCAACGTGGGCAGTGCATAACTTTTCCTTTACCATCTAAAAAGTGATGCTTTTAAGTTTTCGTAATTAAACTGAACTTATAAGTAAACTTTGTATTTCTAGTAATTTATTACTACGACCTCAGAAGTCACCACCCCCATGTGTTATCGTCATACGGTACAAAACTGTGTGTGATTTCTTTCTATAAGGTTACTTAAAGGAACAAGTTTATACACGTAGCTTCAACAATGATGAGGGAATTAAAAATAATCAATTGAAGAGGAACTTCTCCGGATACAGGAGAATTTCTCTGTAAGAGCTTTTCAATTCATTTTTTTAAGCTCTCTTATGTGTGTCGCTGTGGATGGATTACAGTTCGAATAATTGTGGACTGTAACTGTAATATTTTAATAAGCTATGTTCAAATTTTCTGATTGAAATACTTTATTTCTCTAGAATTTGATAATAAATAATTTTACAAAACCAAAAATACTGTTTTTAAGTATAGTTTTTGAAAAAATGCCACCCACATTTTTTTCAACAAATGTTAGAGAGCTGAAATGTTCACAGACATTTACACACACACACACACACACACACACACACACACACACACACACACACACACACACACACACACACACACACACACACACACACACACACACACACACACACACACACACACACACACACACACACACACACACACACACACACACCACACACACACACACACACACACACACACACACACACACACCACACACACACACACACACACACACACCACACACACACACACACACACACACACACACACACACGCACACCACACACACACGCACACCACACACACACACACACACACACACACACACACACACACACACACACGCACACACACACACACACACACACACACACACACACACACACACACACGCACACGCACACGCACACACACACACACACACACCACACACACACACACACACACACACATATATTCCACCGAAAATAGTAACACTTAGACTCACCAAACCAAAATAATATTAAAGAAATGGTACGTCAGCAACCCTTTATCGATTACCATCATTCTTCACACTCACCAGTTGCCCACAATCAGAGCGCTCAGCCAGGTACAGGCTGATTTACAGTAAAAGTAAACAATCCCCATGTTTACCACTGTTTTTGGAACTTTACCTACAAAACCCATTAGTAAAGGAGGGAGTATGATGTGGTCCGTGGTTTAATTAATATTGAATCCAGATGTTTCATTTACTATCAATGATGCTTTAAATAAATTAGAGTTTCAAAAATAGTTGCTACTAATGTATTCATTTAAGGGAATCACAAGTTTGGATAAATAATACGACAAACGAATTTTTTAATCAGCACTATATTGGTCTTGTTGCGCCAGCCCACACGTACTCTCTCAGAGAGTAACATTTATTTTATCAAACGTTACATTTGCGGATACAATCTTTGACCGGAGAAGTACTGATTAGGTTCTCACCTGTTTATAAATAATAAACCTGTTTAAGCTCAGATGAAAACTCTTTGGAAATTTATTCTAGACGTACAAAGATAGTTTTTCATTAAAGATGATACTTCATTTTTACTAAAATATGATAGCTTTTTGCCTCTGTTAGCGCATTATTTAAGATATCGAGTTTTTAAACAATAGTATAACTATGTAAACTATTTGAACTTTCCATAGTTTACTATAATTTGAATTTTACCATGTTTGCGAATGGAAAATCCAATTTGTATATTATCAGTTATAAACTATGTATGTTTGGATTTAAAAAATAATTTTTACTTTGGTAGGTGCAATTAAATACAAAAAATGTCATTATTATGTACGCTCAAATTGTAGAAGGGAGACTATTTCAACTTATGCGGGATGAATGTAAAACTATTATGACTTGCATTTTTCATTTTTAAATGAATCCTAAACGCTATTTACTACTTTTATAGTGCAACGAAATAAATCCTTGTTTGAGAATACTTAACTTATTTAGACTATTGATATAACATTTTTAATTGATTTTTGGAAAAAAGTTTGGTGTTATACAGTATTGTAGTTGCAACTGAAAAACGTTTGTTACTCGTATTTATAAAACATACTTGACATTGTTTCTACATAAATAAGTGCTAGAAAGCTGAAAAAAGCTGCTTTAAAACTGTTTAACATTATTAAAGAACCATTGAGTAACTAATATGTACATTTAAAAGTTTTGGATAGTAACATCTGAAGATTTCCCTTAGTAAAACTAAATATGTGAACAATGATTGGTTCATTGCTCCGACTATTACATTTCCAACTGACAAAAAGAACTCTCTCGACATGTATTTGTTTCTTAAAACTGGGAATCTATTAAAAAACACAGAATCTCGATAAAAAACAAGGCATCGTGTTTGCGAACCAGATAGTTTGCTGTCGAGACTGGAGAAATATGAAATAAAATTGTTTTTTAATTAATAATTTTTTATAGTCTTATTATTTATAATTAATTATAGATAAAACGCTAATTTCCTATTTTGCTTTATTAAGTAGATAATTAAACGTACTTTCTTACTTTATTTTTAATAATGTTCTTATAATGTATAATAATAATAATAATAATAATAAATTAATTAAGTCTTATACTAATCTTAGTACTTTCTTAATGAGGTTTCCTTATGGATTTGCCATTTATATGTATACCTATGTGAAACTAAGTAATAAATGTATGTTTCAATTTCAGATGGACGATGTAAACTAAAAACCATCAAACTATATATTTTGAATTAATTTTATCATTATAGAAGCTATCGTATCAGAAAGTAACCATTTCGCAGTTTATGCTGTGAAAAAAATTAATGTTGTAATAGATTATCTCAATATGCAAAGTAGGATTCTGTATGTCTTACGTATATGATTAGTCTACATTCACTGTAAATCGTTATGCTTTGGGTAAATAACCAGTTTAGTGTTAAAGTTTCCTGTATTTGCCATAAACTGAGGATAGTGACAAGTAGAATGTTTATTAGGGTGTCGAGTATACTTGACAACCGTGACGTCATTGTAATGACGCGTGTTGCCGCCAGATAGTGGTAGCATCGACCTCTCCACCCCTCCAAAAGTACTGCTTAGGCAGTTTGTTGTTCAACATTCCTGTCGTTTGAAATTTACTTGCTTTCTTAAAACTTGTTGTATAATAAACAGATATACCGCCGTTTACTTAACAAAAACAACAGATTTAAAAGTTCCTTAATTGTATGCCACAAAAAATTAATCCATAAGTGTGCACATTATACACAGTGAGAGATGAATCGGGTTCATTTGAACAGCAATTCACTGAGAAAAAATTGAATCTTGCTTTTTGTAAATAAATCAAGTCAAAGTTGAAACGCAACTGTCAAAACATAAGTGTTGAAACTAAATGAAATATGACTCAAAGATATATCTTTAACATACATATGTTATACATACGAAATTTATTTGGAATATAATGGGTTTTTCCATTAATATAAGTACAAAAGTATAGCATTAGTAAAATTATTTACCTCTCCATCCATTTAAGATACGGATTAATAACTGAATAGCTGTAATAACATGAATTACGCATCAATTGAGTAATATGGTATCTTCATGTTATAATAATATATGTAATATCAATTCAAGCGCATCTATAACAAATATTCAAATTAATTTGTGCTATTTAATATCATAATCGAAATTCATACGGAACATTACTTACACGAAAGACGTGAATGTTTAGGAAGGCGGGTCTATAATGTAAAACAGACAATAATGGAATAAGCTTAGCCTTACCAAATAACCTAGGGAACTTATATGCAAATGTTTTTGTGTAGAAAAACCCGTTTAAAACAGTTTGTACGGACACGGCTTATTTATTAGTTGCCAGAATTATTATTTTCTTTGTAAACATGAACCCGTGCTTTGGTGTACAGAGTTTATTGATGGGAAACAACCGTAAAACATTCACTGGTTAAACACTGCTTCATGAGACAGTTTTCAGTCGGAATGCTTTGAGAACACAAGTCCATGTTTTGTGACAGGAGCTTATTGATATAAAGCAACCACAAAATCCTCACTGGCATAATGATCTTCCAGGCAATTATTCCCATCTTACTCAGTGTTAGCTTGTTTCACTCGTGCAGTGTCAATACCTCACTAGATGTGTAGATTTTGTTTTAATATGAACCGTAACTCGGCGTCATATTAAAAACTTATTTCCCATTCAAATAAAGCCTCGGGAGAAAAAATAATCATTACAAAAGCAGAAGATATTTTATGTCTATTACTGAAATAATTGTACTACAATGCGCTTATTTTATAATCACATCATGTACGGGATGTATACATAATAATATACATCTTAAACTTTTTGTAATTTGTACTTTTTCTCTATACACACATCATGCGCGTTATATAATATTTAAAGATTCTGTCGATAAGTTGTTATTGTAAAAATATGACAGTTGCCTTGACTAATGATGGATGCACAATAGGACCACAAGCCAATACAAAATAGATATTAGATAATACTTGTTCTCTATTTTGATAATTAGGTTTAATGTTTAAAACCCTTATGATTGTTTCATAAGTAAACATACTTTTGTAATTGGTAATGCAATTTAAATATTTTACAGCGCAATAGGACAATTAAAAAATTATTTTATCTTCATTTGTCTATTATGAAATTAAACTCTTAATATACACTCCTTCTCCAAGAAGTGTCATATTATCTACTAGTACATAAAACCAAATGAAATTAATTACTTGCTGTGAAAGTAATTATAATCTTACATTTTTAACTCATGATGTATGTTTTGTTTTAACAAATTGTTTTGAAAAAAAGGACTAAAGTAATAACCTTTACATAATAAACTTAAGGATAAAATGTATTTTAGACATATAAATTAATGTATTATCAATTTAGAGTTGAACATTTACCCTAAATAAAACGAACTACCATGTGACCAAGCTCTTGAAAATGTTTAAGGGGGGTCGGAACGAATTTTCGTCAAAATTATCGATTTTTAGATTTTTAGCTATCTTAAATTCCTCTACTTTTTAGCTTTAATTTGATACCAAAAATTACTGTTATTATTATTTATATTTATTTTTTTATGAGACATTTTATTACAGTATGCACCGTAGTTTTTTCGTGGCTCCACCACGCCGACTGGGCTTTCAATATAGTACTCCACTCTAAAACTGTTACGAAAGATTTTTTTTGTTATTATAGCTGTGTTGGCAAACACTTCATCCACGTGATACACTTTGGTTGTGTCAGTCAGATGTTCTGTTTATTGTTTGTCTGACTTGTTGGTTATGTTTGTGTTTGTAATGTTGTGACAGTGATTGTTTATGCTTCAATGGTGAAATTTAGTTACCAAAGTTATTGAAAGTGGTTGTAGTTTATATTTTTATTCGAAATGCCTCGCGTACCTAGTAAGACATTTAAAAAACGTAAAAGTTTATTCAGTGGGGTACCAGCTTGGAAGACAAACAATGGAAGTGGTGGTGATACTTCTGCTAGGCCTAGTGTTAGCTCCAATGTCACTGAACTTACGCCTACTCCTGGACCAAGTGATGATTGTAATCTAAATAAACAGAGCACATCAGGGAAAAAGTTAGTTAGTAGTTTAGATGAGTATGAGCAATACATAAGTATGAGTAACAATTGTAGTAATGATATTGTAAACTTGCTGAGTTTTGAGAAGTTGCTTTTAGACATAGCGGTTTGACTCTCAATGCAATGGTTCACTTTCACTTCAAACAAGTAACAGAGTAGGCCTATCTGTGACAATTGAAATAAAGTGTAATGAGTGTGGATTTTCTGTATCATCTAGTAACAGTGAAAAATTAGGAAACCGTAGATCAGAAGTAAATGTTCGAGCAGTTTATGCTTTTCGCTGTATTGGGAAGGGGGAGCAGGCAGCGAAGACATTTTGTTCAGTTATGAACTTACCAAAGCCTCCTTCTTTCAAGGTATACAACAAAACCCTTGCAGCAACAGCAAAAGAAATTTGTGAAGAAGAAATGAAACAAGCAGCCACAGAAGCTGTGGTTGAAAATGATGGCGATATGAATATAACTGGTATTTTTGACGGAAACCTGGCAGCGCCGCGGCCATGTCTCACACAACGGTGTTATTACTGCTATTGCCGCTAATACCGGGAAAGTAGTAGATGTTAGGGTATTTAGCAGATTTTGTAGGTGCAAAAACAGACTAAATCAACAACATGAAGGTAATTGTGCTGCTAACTATGCCGGGACAAGTGGTGGAATGGAGGTGGCCGGTGTTGTTGACATGTTCAGGAAATCAGAGGCTACTAGGGGTATCAAATACAGATATTACTTAGGTGACGGCGACAGTGCTGCATTCCCAACCATTCAAAAGGAAGCCCCTTATGGCCCAGAGTATGTAACAGAAAAGTTAGAGTGTATAGCTCATGTTAGAAAACGTATGGGGCACCAGGCTCCGAACTCTAAAGACTAAAATAGGGAAAAAAGATCTTTCGATGGTAAAAAGATAGGAGGCCGTGGTCGCTTGACTAACTCTGTTATAGATGAAATACAGACATATTATGGTCTGGCAATTATGAGGAATACAGATAGTTTGCAGAAAATGAAAGCAGCAGTCTGGGCGACTTACTTTCATCTTGTTTCATCTAAACGCTGAACCTGCTCATGCACTATGCCCCAATGGACCTGATACATGGTGCAAATTCAAGAAAGCTATAGCTGAGGAAAAACCATACAATCATAAGGACCACACCCATCTGCCTCCAATTGTTATGGATGAAATAAAGCCTATTTTCAGGGATCTCTCTCAAGAGCATCTGCTGCGTAAGTGTCTTGCACGGGGGCACGCAGAATCCTAGCGAATCCCTGAACAGTGTCATCTGGTCTCGGGTTCCTAAAGCAGTTTTTGTAAGGAAGAATACCTTGGAACTAGGAGTGTGTGAAGCAATAGCTACTTACAACCGTGGTAATATTATAAAGTGTAAAATTTTTACACAAACTTGGAATCAATCCTGGGTCAAACTGCATCCGTGTCATGAAGGAGCTTGACGAGGTGCGGATAAAAAAATCGGATAAAAGCTATGCAAGAAATTGAAAAAACGGTGCCGTAAACAGCTCAGCATTGCCAATAAGAGGTTAGAAGATGTTTATGAAGATATGGAAGACCCTGACAACCCTTCCTATGGAGCAGGCATGCACTAAGGTAGGTTTTTTCCGTTTTTCATAATAAAGTTGGTTTTTTTGGCGTTTTCCGAAAAGTAGATTTTTTTACATTTAGGTACACATATATCAAAAACTACTAAAGATATCCAGTTAATTCTTTTTTTTGTTGTGTTCCCAACACTTATATCTTTGTTTTAAGCGATGGGTTTTATGATATTCCTATTTTTAAATTTGTCATTAAAAAAATATACAAATAACATCCGCAAATATGTTAATGACTAATTAAAAAAAAAGATTTTTTTGGGAAAAAATTTTGAGAAATAAAAACCAATCGCTCTAATTAAAGATTAAGGTGTGGGGAACACAACAAAAAAGAATTAACTGGATATCTTTATTAGTTATTGAGATATGTGTACCTAAAGATATGGTATTTTACATAGGGAAGATAGGATATGCCGACCCCCCTTAAGAAAAGTATTGGAGCCTGTAGTGTTGAATGGATTGCTATGGGGTATACAAATATTTGTTACATCTAATTTTTACAGAAGATTTTGGAACACATTTCATGAAATGGAATTTTAAAAACCAATTCATGATATCCTAATTAGTACATTTTTCTTTTTAGTAACGGAAGGTTTCCACATATTTAAACAATTAAAACCATTAGCTTAAAAGTTACTCCTTATTAATGATAAAAGATTAACTACTCAGTATTACAGGGTTTGTGCTATGTTTAAAACTACAAAATACTAAAATATATAATGGTGTACAATAGAAGTTCCTTTGCTTATCAAACATTTTGTAAATTACAATTTTTATGATTCCTGTTTGTTATGTAATAAGTTGCCCTACAAGAGAACGTATGAAACCCTGACATATTTATCGAAATATTTCTTGATATCATGCTCATTGGAAGGAGAGTTTAATTGTGCATGATGTATTTCAAAATAAAATAATAAAATGGATATCTAATAAAACTATACAGATCCGCATCCATGCCCAAACTTATCCACCCCGAGAGTATTTACTTTAAAAACTAAAAATTTGTATCTCGTAATAACACCTTGACATTAGTACCTCTTCTTTATCAGTGGGTAAAATCCAAGTAAATAATTCTTAGTTAAACTTACTTCTCCAAAATATGAGAAAAGAAATTGACCTCTTTCTAGCTTGATGATTTTCTCAGTGTACTATTATCTCCATAGAAACTAAGATTCCAACAAAACTTACGGTTTAGAACAATAAACAGTTTACACACAACATAGGAACACATTCACGCTCGTAAGTATTTACTGAGATGTTTCAACGGCCGTTGAACGACCTAGACAACTTTGCTTTCAACAGTTTCAGTTCAATTTGATAAGTGCACTCCCCACCAAATCACAAGAGTACTTTTATAAGATAATCCTCTACTAAGTTTCTCTCAAACAAAAATACATTTCTCTTCCATTCCGATCTATACTTTTGAAGTAAACGTTATTATTTTCAAAATTAAAGTGACGACTCATAGATTTGTTTCATTTAAACTTTTTGTCAATATAAAAAACTGTGTACTAAACTGTAATTAAATATTATGCATAGTGTGATTATATTAGTAGTAAACATTAAGATTTAAACTTTGTTAACACTATGGCTATTATTGATACAACGATTAGGCTTATTATATCCTTGAAGCTTTTTACTAATACATGTTTGTTTAAATTCATGTTGAGTAACAATATTAGCTATGTCCTATTGACTATTCTGTATGCCTATTGTATTTGATAAATACCAGTTTTCATTATTAAGACTCAATTTATATTTTGAGAAGCTTTCCAAAAAAAAAATAAGAATAATTGGAATATTTGTTTTTGGCTGAGCCTAAGGATGGAAGACAATCGTTTGAGACCTTTCAAATCTGTCTTTGTCTACCAAACTAATAGTACGGAATATCTCGAAAATGAACTTACCTGTAGACTTTGCATAGAATGCCAACCACAACATATTGCATAGATGCTAACATCACGTTTCGATTATGGGTGCACGGTCCACTCTATTGGATTTTAGCTGAGCTTTAAGCAAACTTCTTATATATGGTCTTTGTGGTTAACCATGATGGCAGAGGGAAAATTGAAAAAAAAAATAAAGCCAAACGGAGTACAATGATAATTAATAATTTTAACTGCGTGACACCTAAGTAAATAATGAAAGATAGCTTAAAAAATAGTTGCATACAACCTCAGCGAGCCCTGTTTCCGGGACACCCGTACGTGGTGAGTGGTACTGATGATATGTACAATAAATTTGGATTAAATGTTTATTATGGTTACAAAAGAAAACGGTTTGAAATTAAATAAAACGAGAAAGTTAAATTTAAATTACCACGTTATCTTCTGTCACAAGGTTTATTTTTTTTTATATCCGAAAGGTATTACCAAAACGTTGAATCTTGCCGTACAAAACAATATGTCTTTTTCAAGACTCAGCTATTCATTCTAGTACTTTGGGTTAAGCTCATAAGGTGTGCTGCAACGTATTTCAAACAAGCAACCGTTAAGATACATGACAATACGCGGAATCTGCTAAGTGTCAATTACTACAGGAGGTCCATTTCGTCAGCTCAACAACTCAATCGAGCATCGTGTTGAGAGCGAGTTTATTGTACAAAAGCTATGTGAGACTTTATATTTTTTTCATGGGGTTTTTAATCAGTTACTAAACTTAAATCTTTTATTAGACTGCTAGTGTTGTATTTGTCCTAAAAGTGAGGAGAGTCATAAATACCTAGTTTTAAATCAATTTCGAGCAAATCAAAAAGTTAAGAGCAATAGGAAAAGATATAACGTGGTATAAAGCGAAGGTGAAATGGGTTTTGTTACTATGTTCACTTTTTTTTAATAATTATTATTAATAACTTATTTTTTGGTTGATGTAGATAAAAAATGTAATATTCTGAGTGTAGTGTATATACGGTAGTGAGTAATGTTTAATCGTGTATCACCCAAAATAGACAATTCATCAGCGGAGAATATCTTTAAACTTTTTATTTAAAAATGACCAATCTATAACATAGGTTACAGAATTTTACAGATATCCTGAACCATGAGTCTTGAGGTATTGGCTAGATCACTTAGTGATGATACCTTATTTCCCATTTTCTAAAATACTGCACTCCAACAGATCTCGATATCCTCGACAAGGCTTATCCATAGAGGGGTTACGTGAAAAACGTGGTTTTCCAGTGGGCGAGGTAATTAAGTTGAGCAGAAACTGTCCGTTAATAGCCGATCTGTGCTTAATGATCTACATTTTATTGGTTATTAATAAAGTAATTCGACTAACGATTCTTTTGGAAATTATTTCTTTTTATTCCACGTTAGATTAATGATAAATAATATCTATTACATAACTTACTGACTTGGTATAATAGAGTGAATTGAAGTTAGTGCTTTAGGTGCACGTATATTGTAATCTATATAATATCTATAATATATTTGTTCTATCTTTCTTTTACAATGGAATGAGCCGATAATATGACTATTTTATTGTATAGTATTGTAAATATATAGGCGTCATTTTAATATTTAGGATGTAAGTTTATCTACTTAATTTTCTGCTGTTTAAACTACGAGTACTTTCATCTTACTGGGAATTTTATTTCCATAATCTCTGAATACAATAATGGTCTCTTAAATCTTTTTTACTCTTTGGTATTAGCTCACACGCTACTACATATTTTCTTTTTTATAATATAATTCTTGACCCTGGATGTATCTAAGGTGGTTAGCGAATGAAGGATTTACACATAACGTAGATATACATTATACTAAAAAAATAATAGGAAATTAAACATTCACAAAGGTAGTTTTTTTACATTCTAATTGGTTCCTCGTTATATTGCGGCTCGCTAGTAAAGGAACATTGACGACATTAACTGACCAGGCAGGAGAACAGGACTGAGTACAACTCCAAAAAAGTGACCAACGGTGCCTATTTCAAGTGCTGGAATGTTATTAGTAAGTGTTCTAAGTACAAATATTGAAAACATCGACTATTTTGTAGTACATATTGTGAATGTTTATTTTTTTCCTCCGAGGATAAAAACTAAAACAGGTTATAAGGGAAATATAACGATTGATTTTATGTGAAAAATGAAAAATAATATGTTAAATAGCAAAACAACGCTAATTTACAAACAGCGTTTTGTAATTTACAGTTTAGGTTAATTAACATTATCTACTAACTTATTGTATATTTCCTCAACCACAAACCATATATACAAAACAACATTTGAACAGTTAATAGCAAATTAAATACTATAAATAAATCAGGTATACGTTTCTCTTATGGTAAAACACTAATGTTTACATCATTATTAAACAGGACGGATTCTTTCATCCAGTACAATAATCGGTTGCATTTTAAAGTAATGAAAAAATAAATAAAAAGTAATACACCGAACTAAATGTAAACTAATCTTACTTCCATAAAGGGAATAACGAGGAATTTGATCCAATATTATTTAACTGTACATGGTTCATATTAAATAAATAAATATTTACACACATCTTAAAAAGGCGACAATGCAGATAAACACAACGACATTAGACACTAATCTCTAATTTGGATCATCAAAAGAGCAGCATCAAGGGAGAGGATAAACTGGGCAATTCCTGATCCGGGTGTTTTGAATGGGCATCTCTTAGTGACGTAGGCTCTACAGATCCCATGGCCTAAACCCCTCAATAATTCATCCATTGGTGAGATTTAAGGTTGAGATATAGCCCTCTTACGAACTGTGTCTCAACGAAATGATCAAATTTTCATTATACAGTAGGTGTAGTAAGTATTTGTTTCATAATTTCTAGAAACAATAGCTTTATATGAACATTTTTGGCAGTGATGTATACTTAGTTTATCAGTGTTTTATATAATGAGAAAAGTAACAGAAAACTTTAATTGTAATAACCGAAGGTTTTCAAAACATATCTCCTTAATATGAATGTACAGTATATTTAATAAACATTAAATTAGCATAAATGGCAATGCCCTAATTTTAAATCATCAGCAAGGGAGGGAGATGATTGATTCATAGAAACTGTAATACCAGCTGACTATTTCGGGCTTTCTATAAACAATAATCTGTATTGTAGTGGATATCTGCATTGCAAAGGCCCGATATGAGTCCCGTTAGAGGAGCCTTGACCGTCTGCCTCGTGGGCGGATAGAGCCATTTTTTATAATTTAAGAGTAAATATAAAACTATGATTCTTTGATAATATTAGTTGACGAAGGAATAGTTACCGTGTAGTATTTGATGTGTAGCGGCACATGCAGAGCAATCGGATATATTTAACTGAAATATACCAGTGATGTAGCCAACAACTTAAAGACTTTATATACACAGTTAGGTTGTGGATTAAGGCTATGAGTAATTATGCAATTATACTACTTGTTAAAATGAAATTTTACAAAACATACAAAATATTCAAGAAACCCTTTAAAATTAGTGTTATCAAGTTAATTATGAGTGGTCAGATAATCAGAGCTGTGTACGTGTCTGTGGACCCAAACACTTTCGGTTGGTTTTGATCAGACAGACATCGGGATAAAGAATCTAGGCATTGCCTTCAAACTCTTATGAAATAAAAATTATCATTACAATATTGGCAGACAAAAAGGTAAAGAAATCGAGATTAAACACCTTTAAAACTGTTCTCATCCAGAGGATTCCACTTTAATAGAAAAAATTGGAAAATTTGTAAGTTTTCTAACTGATGCTTTGTATTAACCTGTGGTATTTAGTCATACTATAAAGTTTATTTACCCTGGTACGTCGATTATGCAGCATTAACAACGACTATTAAAGGTAAAAATTTTTTGGAAAACTCAATAGTAAATAGTACTTTAAATATTCTAATAGCATATTAAACATTAAATGTACACAAATGTGTATTTAAAAAAATTAATCTATTTAGTTATGGTAAATATTTTATAGTTCATTAAATAATGAAATGTAATCTAACTTATTTTAAAAACCGATCATATTTATTTCAATGACTCTTCTGCTTAAAAATACAATTAACTTTGATCTTAAAAATTATAAAAAAGTATAAATAAAATTATAATAACATATAAATATAACAAAACTGTTAACTAGTATATACTTTAAACCAGTTTGAAATGAATTATATGTACTTTCAAGAAAAAATATGGCTATTTTTGCTATAATTTATTTATACATATCGTAATATTGAACTTTTATAAATATAACAAACAATATCAACAAAGAACTAAATTATTCCTGCAACAACTTTTATCACTGCCCATTTCTGTTCCCCTTGAGCGATCTAAACCAACAAACTGAAATGTTTAAACTTTATATATATATCTTGTTAGCCTGTATAGGCTTGGAGCTTTAAAATGCAACATAATAGTTTTTAATTTCTTTTTTGTGTTAGTTTTAATAACCTGTAACTATGTAAGATGAATGATATTTTTTATGATTTAAAATTTTAGAATAGACATGAATGAGTAACCCCATCAACAACAACCATTTTTTTATAGAATTACTAGAACTTTCAGGAACTCAACTATTGGTGACCTTTCAGTGAAATACAGACATTTTATTATAGACTATATTCAGGATAAGTACAATTTTAAACTTTATAACAGAATTGCCGTATACTATATGACACATCAAGTAAAAAATTGATTGGTTGAAAACCAAAAATATATACCCATAGAATATTATATTTTAGGGAGGTTTCTAACAATAATGGTAGTTATTTTTCAATATTTAATTATAAATAAATAATGAAAACTAACATCAAAATATGGAAATTAACAACACTAAAAACATACACTAACAACAAAAATATACAACACTACCTGATAACCACAACACATCAAAAAAAAAAAAACAAAAAAAAAAAATACAAACAAAAACAATGATCCATAGAACGAACCAGCAAATATCCATGAAAAACACACAAGGAGTGCTAACCAAGAATGGTCAGTTATTTCAATATTAATTATAAATAAATATGAAAAACAAACGGATCAAAAATATGGAAATACAAATACCCAAACCATGACCAAAAACACAAACAAACAAACCAAACAACAAAAAACACCAAAAAACACCACAACAAACACTAACACAACCACCCACACTTTTCTAAGCAAGTAGTAAAAAATCATGAATAGGTTTTACACTCCTCCCTTCCCCTTTTTTTGTGGTAATTTTTACACTAAAATTCCACCTTTTTGAGTCACACCCAATATTGCAGATACTATAGAAGTGCGTGTGGAAATAGTAAGGAATAGAATAAAGGGGAGTTAAGTTTGTAACAGTCGGGTTATGGGCAGTGGGCTGAAAAATAAAGTGGGTCCCCTTTAAGCAAGGATTCAAACTTGCGTGATCTCGCTAACTCACACACCCAATTTCCGACGCCTTAAGACCGTAGAAGTACTTCCATACAGATTTAAAGAAACTTGAGCTCATCTTAAATATTTTATACAAAGCATTAAATTAAACGAAAGCGGGACCTAATGTTTAAACGTTTT
>NW_025783310.1:0-32532 GCF_021130785.1 Homalodisca vitripennis | reverse complement strand
CATTAAATACCCTTAAATATATATAATTAAAAAACACAATTATTCTAGACTCAATGTGTTAAAATTTTTGTCACTTTGCTCCCAGTTCAATTGCATTTATGTAATTTGAAATTCTACGACTAGCTGTGAGTTTTGATAAATATGTTATAAATATAAATGTATTTCTAACCAATTTCAACTACTTCCTGTGCCACAAAACGCGTACTCATAGTTATGATTGATATATTTTGCAGTGTAAAGTTTGAAATACAAAGTTCTAAAACCTACATGATGACGGTGTGATTTTTGTAAGGTATGTTATCATAAAAGTTACACTTACCTACTGTCAATTATTTTTGAGAGAGGCTTTTTAGTTTCGGTTCTCAACACTATAGATCCTAATTATCATTGTGTGGTGTCTTGGTTTGCTCTCCGTTTGACAGCCAATCTACTACGATTTGAAGTTAGAGGATAAATTTACAAGAAATAAAAATTTGTATGTCTTCATGTACGTCATTTTAATTAGTGACAATGTATAATAATATCCCAGTATAAATATAGCTATTCCAAATATTATTTTCATCATTGCCTTATCTTTAAATCCTGAACTGAATTGTAAGTAAGTCATTTGGAAACTGGGTCCATCTTTTTCAATAGAGAGGAGAACCAAATGCCTAATAGTACATTAACAAGAAATGTAATAAAACAATAGAAATTCTTAGCACATAATATATTAGACCAACGATTCATATTTTTCAATACCATCGCATCCCTCGGTGGAGAGGAATAATTTAATCTTACTTCTTTACTTTATTGTTCTTGCATTCCGAGCAGTAAACTGTTGATGTCAGGGAACAGTGGCTCTATTATGGTGACCTGCATGACAATAGTCCTGCTTTATTTTTACGTTATTGTCTTTATTTCCGTCCAGATACCATTAACTTCAGGGAACAGTGGCTTTGTAAATGGTGACCTGCAGGACAATAATCTGCTATTATTTTTGTTATTGTCTACATTCCGTGGCAGTTAACTGTTGAGTCAGGGAACACTGCCTCTATGTGATGCTGATCTGCAGGAACAATAGTTTGTTTCTTTATTCATGTTTTATTGTCTACATTTCCGTGCTGTAACGTTGAGTCCGGGAACCACTGCCTCTGTTGATGAATGGTGATCTGCAGGACATATAGTCTCCCTTTATAAAAAGATGTTTTTTTGTCTACATTCCATTGCGCAGTAACGTTTGAGTCAGGGAATACTGCGAATCTGTTGGATGGTGATCTGTTAGGACATTAGTAGCTTTAATTGATGTTTTTTTTTTTACATTCCGTGACAGTAACGTTGATTAAGGGAAAACACTGCCTCTGTTTGATGGCTGATCTGCAGGACTCAATGGGTCTGCTTTATTGAATGTTTTTGTTACATTCCATGCAGTACAACGTTGAGTCAGGGGAACACTGCCTCCTGTTTATGGCGATCTTGCAGGACAACTAGTCTACTTTATGTCTGATGTTTTTGTCTACGTTCCATGCCAGTAACGTTTATTTTTGTGTCAGGGAACCACTGCTCCTGTTGTGATGATGATCTGCAGGACAATAGTCTGCTTTATTGATGTTTTTTGTTTTACATTCCATGCAGTAACGTTGTGTCAAGGGAACACCAGCCTCTGTTGATGGTGACCTGCCAGGACAATAAGTCCTGCCTTGAATGTGACTGTTTTTGTCTACATTCGGGCAGTCTGAAGTTCTGCCGTAACGTTGAGTCAGGGAATAACACTGCCTCTATTGATGGTGAACTGCAGGGGTAAAATAGATCTGCTTTTATTGATTATTTATGTCTACATTTCAGTGCATTAAACTGTTGAGTCAGGGAACCAACTGTCCACTGTTGATGGATGCATCTGCAGGGCCATTAGTCTGCTTTATTGATTATTTTCGTCCTAACATTCCGGTGCCATTAAACGTTGAGGTCAGGACACACATCTGCCTCTGTTGATGGTGATACTGCAAGACAATAGTCTACTTTATTGATGGTTTTTGTTCTACCGTTCCATGCAGAGTAAGCTTTGAAGTAAGTGGAACATTGCCTCTGTTGATGGTGATCGTGTAGGACAATTGTCTGGCTTTATTGATGTTTTTGTTTACATTTCCGTGCATTAACGTTGGAGTCAGGGAACACTGCCTCGGTTTTGATGGTTGATCTGTAGGACAATAGTCTGCTGTTATTCATGTTTTTGTCTACGTTCCATGCTGTAAACGTTTGGTGTCCAGGGAAACACTGCCTCTGTTGATATGGTTGAGATCTGCAGGAAAATAGACCTGCTTTATTGTTGTTTTTTGTCTACATTCCTTGCCAGTAAACGTTTTGGTATTCCAGGGAACACTTGCCATCTGTTGATGGTGACCTGCAGGAAAAATAGTCTGCCTTTAGTGATTTTTTGTCTACATTCCTTGCATTAAGCGGTTGAGTTCAGGGAAAACACTGCCTCTGTTGATGGTGATCCTGTAGGACAATAGGTCCTGCTTTATTGAAGTTTTTGTTTACATTCCGTGCTAGTAAATAATTTTACGTTGATTGAAGGGAAACACTGCCTCTGTTTGATGGTGGTCTGCAGGACACAGGTGTCTGCTTTATTGATGTTTGTGTCTACAAACGCCCACCTACATTCTACTATAGTCTCAAATTTGGAATTAATTTAATTCCATAGAATCAAACTTTCTAGGAAAAAAACCTATTAGACATATATTAGGATTGACTTATTGAATTCCTTTATGTTATTATTAGTTATACTAAAATTTAAAAAACTTAGCATACGACGGAATATAAACAAAGTTTAAGTTGAATAATTTTTGAAAACTAGATTTAATAATTTTTTCAAAGATCAAACAGTTTTAAATGTGCTTTGTCTAAATACTATGGATAAATCTATATTATTGTTATTTCTGTTGTGCAATCAATGGTTACCTATGAGTATAGCTTCTTTCGTAAGATAAGATTATGAATGCCAAAGTCGGGCTCTCTCGGTCTTATTACACTGAATAATCATTACAGGTCAATATCAATTTACGTTTTATGTGTCAAGATTGGAAAATTAATTAAATATAAGCCACTTAAGAATTTTTTTCAGGATATGAAACAAAATATTTTTAAGAAAGGAATATGGCCCAGGACTTTCCTTGGAAATCTTTGCGTGCTTGAGATAACGAAATAAATACTTCTTCTATCCCTACTCGCCAGGACTTGAAAGGAGTTTTTGTATCAAAATGTTTTTAGATCCGAAGAAATTCCGTACAACTGTAAAGCCTTGTATTACACGGGCAGACTTGTTGCACTGAGTCCACGCTATGCTATATATTTACAGAACCACAATATATATCTATGATTCAATATTCTGAAACTGTTAGTATAGTAACAAAATTTTAAGAAGAACGAGGGATTGTATTTTTTAGCACGATGGACTAAAATTATAATCAATGGTGAGTGCATTAAATCTGAATTACATGATTAGTTCGAGAGATAATTTTCTGTAAGCTGTTTTCATTCAAAGAATATCCTGGGTACTTTCATATTTTGGACATTACCCTATTTAACTTAAACAGGTCAAATCTACCCAATAACTAAAATTAGAACAAGGCATGAAATAAAAAAAAGAATCTACAATTTTGACTTGTAAATATTGTAGCGAATTTTAAATATAAAAAACTCGCTGTCTAAAAAGTCATAATCACTTACATTTTAAGTCAAGTAATGTTGATTATAAAATGAGATCGAAGTTAAGTTATTACTTTCGCAGTTGAAATGTTAGCGGATTTTAATAAAAGAATTTAGGTAACTAGTTATCAAAAACGAAACAAACTATTCGTATTAGGCAAAAGAGTGTTAAAAGAGTGAAATGTCAAGAACTCCAAACTGATCTACATTCTTGAGATATTACGGTTGCCTGCAACTGGTTTTAACAAATATTCAAGAGCCACGTCAAGTTTGTGGTATTATTTCCTATGGTACGTTACATACATAGATTGTGAACAGGAAACTGATAGAAAATTTTAAAAGGTGATAAACAGAGAAATTTGAAGTTTTAAAACCAGTGGTTAATATATAATGAATTGAGTAATATAATTCCGTATTTTCATTATTATTGGCAATATTTAGAAAAGTTAATTGTGCTGAGAGGTCCAAACTTTTATGATGTGAAAGCCATCTGATTTAGGAGCAATAGAAATAGTGAGTGTTAGAACTGTTGAGTGAAATTTTAACATTTTGAAAAATGAGAGATACGAGATTTTAACAAAAAAAAAAATATATATATATATACTATATATATAATTATATAAAATATTATATATACTATTTCACTATTTAATGTGCCATTAATACTTATTTAATTGTATTAAAAAATAACGTTTTTAAAATCAATTAAAGTTTCGCCAAAGAAAATAACGTAGCCCACTCTATAAGAGATTCATCCATACTTATCCCTCCAAACATAGAGATTACACTCCATGTTCACAAGCTGTGTGACTGATATTACTTCATGATTCTATCACAATCAGCTGCAGGCTCCTGAAACATCTTACTCTAAGGAAGATGGAGGGAGATAATATGGCTACTGTGGGACGTAAGTTGTTACTTAAAACCCGCCCAGTGCTGGAAACTTTATACCCAAGAAGCAATATACTTATCTACTAGTTATTCACTTGTAAAACTAAAATGTCCGTTAATCAAATGTGAACAATAAACTCCAATTAATAACCCACCCAAATAATTATGAACAACTTAACAGATTACCTACCACAATAGACTTAGTTCGCCGGATGTTTAATGTTGGTTATGATCACTCCCACCCCCGAAAAAGGGCTAATATAACTAAGACATGAAACATATTTTCATATCAGAGTTATCCTACATATTACAGTTAAAAACCACCCCCCCCCCCCCCCCCACCCAATGGTGGTTCAAACCTAAGCAATAATGTAAAAACAAGTAGTTTGAAAGTAATATTTCACTTTGTAGAATGAATTGAAAGTAGGAGTGGTGAATAAATACTAGATTTCACTAAACATCGCACCTGAGCTCCGACATGCTTTTAGTTTTCATTCAATGTGGATCTGAACGCTCATTGTCACAGTCCTAGCGAGTTATACATTAAAAATGCTCAACATGTTTATTTAGCTCATGTAATGCACGCTTAAAACATATAGTGGCAAGTTTTTTGAAGAATCACTTAAAAAATGATAAGTCTTGGTACACATTCTCTTTGATAAAGATTAACCAAGAACAACGGCAACACAGTTAGTCAAACACGGTCTCTTGCATACCGGGAGCGTGTTTGTAGCCCGTCCCAGCATGTTTGTGTTAGTGTGGCAAGTTGAAACTGCATGATACAATACACATGTTATGAATTCCATATCCCCTCACACTATAGTTTTACCCAAAAATAGCCATGTGAAGTAAACAATTTTACCAAAATATAACAACAAACGCGTATTATTCATGTTTTGCAAAGTAATTAATCATTCCACTATCTATTAAAATTAAGAATTTAACTATACGTTGGTTAACAGATAAGTTTTTCCATTAAAAAAAAAATAAAAAACAGCTGCGTCTACTAAACTGGTATGGTTTTGTCTCTGCAGAGAAGGCAAAAGTTCACTTGGCAACGTGTCAAAAGTTACGATATAAACACATCAATTTTTATTTTCCAATTACATTGCTATAGCCCCCGGTGGTTTTTAGCGGACAACTTAGGTCCTTCTAAAATCATATATCTCTATATCTTCACTTAGAGTAAAGATGTTTTTCAGGAACCTGGTCAAGCCGATGTGAGTGAATCATGATGTAATTATCAGCTCACGATAGCTTGTGAATATGGATGTGTAATCTGATCTTTTTGGAGGGATTAGTATAAATGGAAGCTCCGATTATATTGTACTACGTAAGTACCCACAATATTTCAAAAATACTCATTTTTATTTAAGACACTTTTTTTGAAAAAACCCGATTATAATAGGTTTTTCATTAAATAAGATCCATTTTTAATCTATTTATTACTATATGAGGTAATATATTTCAAACTCTCTTTTTTTAGTTTATTGTCAGTTTGTCTAAACTAAAAAAACTTAATGAAACATCCCTATTTCGCTTAATATATATATACTATACACAAACGATTGATCTCATCATTACTAATTATGACCAGTGTCTACTACATAACTATAGAAGTTCTACTAATAAATAGATTACAAATAAATATTTTATTTTATTACTCCGTTGTAAGTCCATGAGTAATAGTCGTTTGGATTTTTGATGATATAGTCCCAATCTCCGTTGCAGAAACATATAAACGTAACCTGTATTTTTCTTGATCATATTTATCAAATTTCTTATAAAAAAATGTATACCGATACTTTGAACTGTAAATTTTAACTAAATTATCTTTAGTCCGTCATTTAATGGCTCTAAAATTTTTCAGTTATTAATCTTTTTATTGTGACATTTATTCATATTTACAGTAACAAAAAAATATTATCAGTGAGACTAGCACATGTTTTATAAATTACAGTCCTTAGTCCCTAATTTTAACACTATGGGTATTATTCTGACACTAGTTCAATTAAATAGCAAAATACTATTAAACATTACTAGAAATATCTGTGGACACACAGCGCGAACAACAAAATTACTCGAACGAATCATGGTTGATTTCGATTACATATTACTACCTTAGAGATTGTAAGCTTATGTATCCAAAACTCCAATTTGTCTCAGTGTTTTTACTATACTCCAGAACTGAAACCCCAGATTTATACTGTTGTTCATAAAAACTACAAGGCCAGTATTGTATTGTATCATAAATAACATGACAGTGCATCCAACGTTTTTGCAGTATAATCCTATCAGTCTCTCGGATCTAAAAAGAATTTTTAAATAAAAAATCCCTGTCAAGTATGGCAAAGAAGAAGGAAGTAGTTATTTCCTCTGTTGCACGCGAGGATTACCAAGTGAAGGCACTAACCTTCTTCTGTCTTTCTTTAAAATGGGTTTTATTTGTATATTGTTTTAATCTTAGAATCAATATTGGCAACTTTTAGACATGACAATATTGTGTTTTGAAATTTCAATAATATATAATATGGTATTGGGTCGACTTTGGCCTATGATAATCAGTTTAACGAATTAAAACGTATGTTACGTTAGAGAATGAGTACGAGATAACCGTCTGCTTTTTTTTAAATATGTGTAGATTCTGTTACGTTGTGTATAAAAAAGGCATGCAGTCCTACAGTTGGACATTGAATATAAATCCGTGTAATCTGAAAAGCCAAATAAATGTGCCGATGGTCATTAATCTCCGGATAATATGTTTAGGTTGATTTTGCAATTTGAACGTATTTTCAAATGTTTTTTTTAAATGCCATTATCAGTCGTTTTCAGTAGGCTAGAGAAGAATTCACAACAAATTGAACTGCGGTGGATGCACATTACTACTGCAGTATTAATCCCAAAGTCGGGGACACGACAAGGGTCAACAGGTGAAGGAGGTTAATAGGCATTTTATGTACTTTAATATCGTATCATAGTTTATCATTAATGCATAGAGTGGTGTCTAGGATTGTTTAGCTAACATAAAATTAAGGTGTTGATATCGGGGTGTTTCTTACGTCAGCGAAAAAAGATAAAGATGGGATTCCATTGAATCCGCGTTCACTTGCAGAGATTCGTGTTGTCTTATTATTGACGAATACTATGATCATCTTCCTCTTGGTGCAAATTTTTGTGTGAAAAGTTCTAAATGGATATTAAAAAAGTAACTGTGAAATTTTAAGTTTGAAAATAATACGTATTTTTAAATTGTTATAACGCAATTTAATTGGTAAAAAAGATGTTTGGATAAATCTCCAATATCTAAAATCTCCTATTAACCGGCGAGCTTTTAATCGACATCTTTAACTGGTACTCTCTTTATTAAACCCTGTTCTATATGAAGGTAAATTACCTTAGTTTTTTCAGGATACAGTTAAATTTTGGAGATAATAACAATTTAGCCTCTTGATTGAAAAAGCCAGAAGAGAGCGGAATCCTTTAAAACTGCTCTCCAAATTCATTATCCCCAAACACAGCAGGTTTCATTTAATCCTAATACCGCCCGTGAAGAGAACTAAGTTCATCCGGAAGCACTACGGCCACTTTGTTGGCACCTAACGGTGTGTCAGGGAAACAGCGGCACTGTTAGTGAGTATCGAGTACGTACTGCGTCCATTGGAGATGGTTATTGCTTTTATTACACTTAGACTATGAGGTGGTTTTATTTAGGAGTCCCGTATACGTGTTTTTACCCTAGAACGGACAATTATCTGTTTTAGTATGCCTAAGATCCTCTTATATGATCCCCTCCCCGATCATTTTTTTATGGCTTATTGATGGTGTTGCAAGATCTAATTGGTTAAGACTATTAACCTTATAGAAGAACCACATGCAGTTTTTTTCGGTAATTGGTAGAGGGAATTAATTAAATCCTTTAAGAAAGGAAAGGAAGGTATATAAAAATATCAATAAAAGTTTAAAGCATTCGATTTTCTGAATTATCAATAATTTTCTAAAATAAAAATGTTATTAACCTTTATACAGTCACATTAGGAATATTAGAGTAAAAAACATTTTCCTTGTTGCTTTATTTAAGCCAGAGGGGGGTGGGGGGGGGGGGTGGGGGGGGGGAGATTGCAGTTAATGGAAATTAATAATATTCAGGTTTTCTTGAAGGAGAACACGGAATTTTTCGGACATTTACCATCGTTTCAGTGATACAATAAATCAGTAACACTATACCGTTTCGAGATATCTGCAATCTGATCTCTTCTTCAGGGTAAAGAAACTAACCTAATACATATTTTTTCAAAACTGAGGTTTAAAATAAAAACAAGTAAGCTGCCATATTTATAGAAGTTAGTGAAGTTGACAAACAACATGTAGGTGTTGTTGGATTCCTGAACTTAGGGACGTGCCACAAATGCTTTGTGCTTAAGAAAAATTTGTTTAATTTTAAACCTATGTTTGTAATATTATGTATTAGGTTTATAGTGTGCTGTTACCTGAAGATTAGTGAATCAAATTGCATGATCTCGAAAACGTAGTGTTATCTGATTTATTGTTTCACTGGAACGATTGGCAAATGTCCGGAAAAATACTGTTTCCTATTACAATCCGTTCTCCATCGTCAAACATAACCTTGAAACACAAGAATTTCAATTTCTTACTGATACCTTCCCTTATTTTTAGACAACATATAAGTTGTAACTGGTTTGGCAGTTTCTTAACTTTCCAATCTAATTTTATATTAAAAAGTTAGTATTTTTTATGAAAACGAAAAAATTCAAATTGGTCCTACAACTTTAATTATCAGTCTTTGTAAAGCAATCCACATAACTTAATCTTCGAAAAATTACTTTACATTAATCGTCTCACGTTTTAAATTACTGAAGCCTTATTCTCTTTCTTTTAGTAACATTACTTGGGTAAATGTAGCTTGTTAATATTTTAAATAAAATATTAATTTTGTAATCTCCATATCTCGTGAAGTCATTTTCTTTTTACGTTATCAAGGTTCAGTTGTTTTTTTTTAAACATTTATACCTTGCATAGTTTTCGAGACTTAACAAAAATGGATCTGTATGTTTCTTTGGGTCAGTTGAAAAACATTGTAGCAAAAGATTAATCTTGTAACTCAATCCATTTCGTTCATGCCGGACTTCCGCTTACGCTTAGCTAACATATCGTTGATGTATTTTATCTTTTATCTTTTCTTTTTTGATTCAAATGTGAATTTTAAACACTGTGGAAAAGTAATATAGCTGGTATGGAAAGCTTCCATTCATGTATGTGTTTTTTTCAATTATGATAAGTTATCAATAATCCTTACATTGATTCGAAAAAGTATGATATGGCGATGTATTACTCGCGTACAGCCTTTCTCGTAGGTCGTATCGCCCACACCCCTGAGAGTCACTACAATATTACAAGGTGGCGAAGAACCTCGTATTTTGTGGCCAACATAATTCGTTTCAGGAATTTTTTTCACAGCTATTATAGTCAGAAACACGTGTAGAGCTCGTCGAATGCATTTTCACAAATTTTATTAAAACTGACAAAGAGAATAGAATATAGCGGGGGGGGGCCTTTAGATATCCCAAAAATACACCTTACCATTCTTGCTGCTAAAATTCACAGGACTAATATTTATATGATACTACTAGCAGGTTAACATGTGGCTTCGCTCAATAATAACATTTTATATTTCCACGGTGTTTGCTTCATTTCAGGTTTCAGAGGTGATATTATATTTACTCCAACGAGCAATTTTAAGTTATACTTTGTGGCCAAGATAAATTTTTTTAAATCATTTACGATCAATTATTATACGTTTACGACAAACAGTGTCCAAAAAGCGTATATTTTACTGATACACTAACATTATAATATAGCCTACGTAAAAGTAATTTTGATGTTATTTTCATGACGAAATTTTCTTGGGCGCGGTGGGCAGGGCCCGGAACTATATAACCGCTGTAGTTTATTGGCATATTAATGCTGATAATGATCTCAGATATTCAGTATACAGCCATAAACAGGATGCTTTTTGTTTGGGTGAATGTTCCCAGGGACTATATCGTTCTAGAACTATCTTTTCCAGGGTGTCACGGTTTCGGTTTATTAGGGTTACGCCGGGGGACTAATAAACCGCAGTGGATTATTGGCATAGTAATGCTGATAATAAATCTCAGAATTTATTCAGTACTACAGCCAATAAACAGAATGCTTTGATTTGTGTGAATGTTCCCCCAGGACTATATTCTTGTTAGAAACATATATTACTGCTAGGTGTCCACGGTAGGGTACGCCGGAACTTATACCGCAGTGGTTATTTGGCATGAGTAATGCTGATGAATAATCTCAGATATTCAGTACAGCAATAAAACAGAATGCTTTGTTTGGGTGAATGTTTCCCCCCCCAGACTATATCTTGGTAGAAACTATATACCTGCAGGTGTCCCGGTGATTAGGGTACGCCGGAACTATATACCGCAGTGGTCGTTATTGGCATAGTAATGCTGATTTAATATCTCAGTATATGTTCAGTACAGCTCAATAAACAGATGACTTTGTTTTGGTGTAATGTATTCCCAGACTATATCTTGTATGAACTAATAATACTCGAAGTGGTGTCCACGGCTTTTTTAAGGGTACCGCCGGAACTATAACCGCCAGTGGTTATTGGCCATAGTAATGCTCGATAATATCTCAGATATCTTCAGTACAGCAATATACAGATGCTTTGTTTGATGTGAATTGTTCCCAGACTTTATTTCTTCTAGAATCTATATATACCAGGTGTCACGGCTTAGGGTTACGCCTGGGACTATAACCGCCAGTGGTTGATTGGCATAGTTAATGCTGATAATATCTCACAGATATTCAGTAACAGCAATAAACAGATAGCCTTTTGTTTGGTGAATAGTTGCCAGACTATATTATGTAGAACTAGAGATTTATACTCCAGGTTGCTCACGGTAGGGTAGCTGCCTGGAACTATAAACCGCAGTCAGATCTTTGCATAGTTAAATCGAGCTGATAATACTCCTCAGGATATTCAGTATAGCAATAAGACTAAATGCTTTCCTCTTTGTGAATGTTCCCAGGACTATATCTTGTAGAACTATAATATACCAGGTAATGTCACGGTTAGGGTTACGCCGGGGACTTTAACCGCTGCGTAGTTTTTGGCATAGGTAATGCATGATAATTATCTCAGATATTCAGTATCAGCACATAAACAGATACATGTGTTTGGTGAAGTGATTACCCACTGACTATATCTATGTAGAATCCATACTATTTCCAGGTGTCCCCACGGATTTCAGAAAATACGCCGGAACTATAACCGCTGTAGTTTTTATTGGCATAGGTAATGCTGATAATATCTCAGATAGATCTCATGTACAGCAATAAAGAAAATGCTTTGTTTTTGGCGAATGTTCCCCCAGAACTATACTTGTAGAACTATATATTTCCCAGGTGTTCACGGTTAGAATACGCCGGAACTATAACCGTGTAGGTTATTGGCATAGTAATGCTGATAACATCTCAGATTATGTAGTACTGACAATAAACAGATGCTTTTGTTTGGGCGAACTGCAAATACAAAAAAATTCCAAGACTATATCTTGTAGATCTAATATATTCCAGGTGTCACGGGTAGGATACGCCGGAGGAACTAATAACCGCTGTTAGTTTATTTGGCATTAGTAATGCTGATAATATTCTCAGATATTCAGTACACGCAATTAAAACAAAATGCTATGATCGCTAGGTGGAATGTTGCCCAGACGATAATCTTTCTAGAAACTATAGCTTATCTATTCCAGGTGTCGGCACGGTAGGGTTACGTCCGGGACTAATTAACCGCTTGTAGTTAATTGGCAGTAGTTAATGCTGATAATTATCTCAGTATATTCAGTTACAGCAATAAACAGATGCTTACGCTAGGTGGAGATGGTTTCCCAGACTATAGTCATTCTAGTGAACTATATTATTTCACGAGGTGTCACGGTAGGATACGCCGGAAGCTATAACCGCTGTAGGTTATTCGGCAATAGTAATCGGCTGATAATATCTCAGATATTCAGTACAGCAATAAACAGCTTGCTATCGCTAGGTTGATTGTTCCCCGGACTATATCCTTCTAGAAACTATATATTCCAGGCTGTCCACGGTTTAGGGTACGCAGGGGACTATACACCCGCATGTAGTTATTGGCATTAGTATAATGCTTGATAATATCTCATATATTTCAGTAACAGCAACTAACAGATACTTTGTTTGGTGGGATGTTCCAGTACTATATCGTTGTAGAACTTTTATATTCCAAAGGTGTCACGGTAGAAATACGGCCGGAACTATAACCGCTGTAGTTATGTGGCATCAGTTAATGCTGATAATATCTCAGATATTCAGTACAGCAAATAAACAGATGCTTTGTTTTGGCGGAATGTTCCCCAGACTATATCTTGTAGAACTATATATTCCATAGGTGGTCACGGTTAGGATGAACGCGCCGGAACTATAACCGCTGGTAGTTATTGGCATAGTAATGATGATAATATTCGTATTCAAGAGATTTCAGTAACAGGCAATAAACAGATGCTTCGCTAGGTGAATGTTCCCAGGACTGATAGTCTATGTACGTACTAATAATACTGCAGGTGTCACGAGTAGGTGTACGCCGGAACTATAACCGCTGTAGGTTATTTGGCATATTAATGCTGATAATATCTCAGATACTTCTGCTTACAGCAATTAAACAAGATGGACTATTGCGTTTGGTTGAATTGTTCCCAGACTATTTCTTGGTAGAAACCTATAAACTCTGCAGGTGTCACGGCTAGGATATATCGCCGCGGAACTATAACCGCTTGTTAGTTTATTTGGGCATAGTAATGCCTGATAATAATATCAGATGATTCATACACGCAATAAACAGATGCTTGCTAGGGTGAATGTTTCCCAGACTATATCTTGTAAGAACTATATACTGCAGGTCGTCCACGGTAGGGTACGCCGGAAACTATAACCGCTGTAGTTTATTGAGGCATACGTAATGCTGATAATGATCTCAGATATTCAAGTAACAGCAATAAACAGATGCTTTGAGTTTGGTGGAATGTTCCCCAGACTATATCTTCTAGAAACTATATACTGCAGGTGTCACGGTTAGGGTAACAGCGCCGGAACTATAACCGCTGTAGTTATTGGCAATAGTAATTGCCTGATAATATCTTCAGACTATTTCAGTAACAGCAATAAAGCAGATACTTTGTTTGGGCGAATGTTCCCAGACTATATCATGCTAGAACTATAATATTCCAGGTGTCCACGGTAGGATAACGCCGGAAAAACTATAACCGCTGTTAGTTTTATGTGGACATAGTAATGCTGATAAATATATCTCAGATATTCAGTACAGCTAATTAAACAGATACTTTGTTTGGCTGAAATGTTCCCAGATAATAAGAACCAGTAGATAAGAGGATAACAAAGAAGAGGATAATCGAGCAGAAGGCAGAGGAGAAAAGAAGAACAAAGAAGCACTATATCTCATGTAGAACTATAATAATTCCTAGTCCAGGTGTCCCACGGCTAGGATATCGCCGTGAACTATAAACCGCTGGAGGTAATCTTGGCATAGTAATGCTGATAATTCTCTGGTGAGGTATTTCGGTATATAAACGGCTTCTTTTTGTCTGCCCTGATAGTTGCAGTCGTGCTGGGTTCTATTCCATGGGTTGTGGTATATCGCCTTATAATTTTATCTTTACCCCCGCGCCCCCCTCACTGTGTTGGGCGCTGGTAGATGAATCGCGAATGTGAATACACGAGGTTTAAAAAACGTAAGTGAACAAGAAAATACTCAGTGACTCGTTCCAGAGGCGTAGATTCAGTTATTCGCACACTCTTCAATAGAACGATATCAATCACAGTTTTCTGTTCCTATGTCGTCGCAGAGTTTTTACGTAAATAAACTGTCGATTAGAACTGTCATAATGCCCCGTTCTAAAATGTGTAAATATCAACGTTTTAGAAATAAATCCTATTGTAACGGACCGACTATTTGGCAAAATTATTTGTGCGTTGATAAAACAGAATTTTTAATATCGGTGGTCGCCGAGGATTCTTTATTCCACAGCCTGTTGGCTCGAACCGGTATCAGTATCGTCTGCCTCGTTTCTTTCTTTCCTTCAGTGTGTTGTTTTGTAGCTGTGTTAAGCTGAGTGTTATGTTTTTTTTTTTGTCTTTATAGTATCAAACATAAAATATAAAAATATATTAAACCAAACCAGATTCCTTCTCTATACAAAACAGACTAACGTTAAACGTTAATAAGTTGATATAAGTTAAGCTGGAAGGCAAAATGTCTTAAAAGGGAAGTCTTGTGTTATATCCCCTCTCCTGTTGAACGCAGGCTAAAAATCCCTTCAAAGCAAATATATATTTAGGTTATTTTAATAACATGTATCTCCTAGTTCAGCAATAATACTGGTATTTCGTGATGTACTATTTTCCTCTTTAAAGCCCTCTAGTATCAATATGCTAATATTCAAACAAGCATTAAAAGTTTGTCTAATAGCCTACAACCTAACAATTCACTTTGAATAACATACTCTGCCGATAGTAGGAAGGAAAAGCTATATGCGATTTACAGGGCACACCAAACAATATATTTATTAGAAACCTGGGCTGAGAATTTCAGAGGTTTATTAAGCCAATGAGTAATACTATCTGTAAACAAGGCCTGTTACACCCTAGATAGCCTAAATTAAGTTCCCAGCCTATCCTGGCCGTTGAGATCAGATAACTTTGGAGCGTTACTACTATTAGGCCTACAACGACTTAAAGTAAGCAGAATATATTATCATGAGCTTATAGAAAAGGGTGTTATATTTGCTATAAGTCTAGTAGATTGACCCAAGTAACATACACCTAACTTATCTTATGCAACCATTTATTATCAAGCTTTAAAGAGCTTAAACTCTTAAACTGTTTAAGATTAGGATGAACAAACCTATACAGCTTATTGGATGCAAACTAACTTGCCGTTTGCAAACTAGGGACAGGTAGTGAAAAGGTACATAAGAACCTACAGTGAAATAGACACAAGACATACACTACTGTCACTACCCCAGATAACTTATAAGCTGCTGTTAACCTATCCTAACCACTAGAATATAAATTAATTTTTAGGGATAGGATGAACAAAGCCTACGCGGCTTAATTAGGATGCAAAATACACGTTTTGCATAAACTAGGACAGGTTAGTGAAAGGTAATTAATAAAACCTATATGTGGGAGTTGAATACATCACTGTCACCAAAACGAGGTAACCTTTACGAAGCTGCTGTTTTTTAACACTATCCTAACACGCACCGAATTTATTAATTTTAGGAATAGGGTAACAAGCCTACGGCGGCTTATAGGATGCATGATAAGAATATACGTTAGGCAAACTAGGACAGGTAGTGGACAAAGGTAATAGAACCCTAATATTTGAATAGATACACTACCGGATCACATAACGGAGATAACCTATAAGCTGCTGTTAACCTATCCTTAAACGACACCGAATTTATTAATTTTAGGGAATAGGATATTAACAACCCCTACGGCGGGTTATCAGGGATGCAAAATAACCGCGTTTGCAAACTAGGAACAGGTAGTGAAAGGTAATAGAAACCTATATATTATTTGATACTCTACACTGTCCCACTAAACGAGATAACTATAAGCCTGGTCGGTCTTAACCTATTTTCCTAAAAGTACGCACCGAAATTGATCCACTTTTAGGAATAGGATTTACAAACCTTACGGCGTGTTTTAGTGAATGCAAAAATATACGTGCGTTTGCAAACTATGGATAGGGTAGTGGAAACGGTAACTAGAAACATTCTATAATTAAAGAATAAAATTACAAACTACTGATCACTACAAAAATCGAAATAACCCATACTAGACGGCACGATAACTCACGCGACCTCGAATTATTAATTTTTACAAAGATTCCGTAGAATTACATAGGTTTAAACCGAATCAGCACTAGATTTTATATTCACAACATTCAATATTCGTGACATACTACGTTTTTAAAATTTCCCTTAATGATTACAATTTCGGTTAAGATTCTGTCGTTGTGACTCAACCAAAAGGACGATTAATATGCCGACTTCTGCGTATTCTCCCTCCGGTAGCATGAGGGCTCGAGGGCTCCTCGTATATCCTCGACGTCGAGACTAGGGTTTTCCTATTTCCTCTCCTCGAACTGCGTGGGGGACTCGACCTGGTTGCATGTCAGGGGGGGACTTCATAAAACGGCTGCGCCGTGCCGCGAAGCCGTGAAGAAAGGGTGGCGCGACGGTGGGGGGTGTAGGGGCGGGGGGGGAGGGGGTATGATTTCCTCCCGTTTCGCGTCGGGAGGATATATAGGTTTGTTGGGTGCGGGGGCTGGGGGGGGTTTGGGGGGGTTCTCTCTCGAAGATTGGGGGGCTTCACTATCCGACGGGTCCGGTTAGGCGGGGAGAGGGGCAATAAATACTCACTCCTGTGTCCCCTGTGTGTCCGGGGAATGGGGCGGGGGGCTGTATAAGTAGGAAGAGGGCCATACAGCCAGCCGGTCCATCGCGCAGAGGACGCCGTTTTCCGTCAGTGCTTCGCCAGACAGCTGTCAGCAGGTACGCGACCATCGGCGCTCCGGCTAACTGCACTGGCCCCGAGTACGAGAGGTTTCCCTAACACTCAAATACGATCTATCCTGTCTTCAACATTGGGAATGACTGCGTAGGAACGACGGGGGGATATCGACGAAAAAAAAAAAAAATCGTAAATCGAACAGGGCTACCTACTTGTCGAGAAATAAAACGGTTTTTCTTAATTAAAGAAAAAAAACGGGTTATAAGAAATTGAAACCCCTTACACAAAGCCTCCCCACATTACTATCGCTGGTTGGTTGAACAATAAAACACTAAAAAAAAGACCTCTGAAGTCGGATTAACAAATCAAAATAAACTTACCTGTTTCACAAAAACTCAACATAAGAGAAACTAACGAGGCAAACTAAAAAGTGTAGCGCACTTACGGTTTCTACGAATTACTAAATTCCCCTACAGCCCCGTAGGAGAAAACAAATATAATAAATTCTTCCTTTAAACTTGCCCTCATCTTTCCATTATTTTTTCTTTGGAAAGATGCTGGAAGGCCCCAATTTCCGGACATTTCATCCTCTTCCACTCGTTCGTCGTCCCCGGTATCTGACCCTTCATGGTACGGCGTTTGGCCACGGGGTCCTCTTTTGCTTGGGTTGCAGTGAGGACGCTCTCGGAGGGTCCGCCCCATTCCTTTTCCTGCGTTGACGTCCTCCTCTGAGCATGGGTATTACACCGACGGGGCTACTCGAAGGAAGTCCTCTTCCTCTGGGTTTTACCCCCCCCCCCGGGATCCACTTCAATCGAGCTGCCCATGTCTCCACCCGGGGCGAACAAAGAGAGGCGACGTTAACCTCGTCCTAAATAAGGTGGTACTAGTCTGGCCAGTTCTAGTATAGTGTGGGTTTGGGAAAGACATACATTTGTATCAACCCTCCATGTGTGTACCCCTGAGGAAACGTTCTCCCAGCGGCCTACCTTCCCGTGTGGGTTTATCTGCGGTCCACCTCCTCCTGCAGTGACACCGAATCTCTTCTGGTGGTTTCGTCCTCCCCCCGCCGGGAAGTATAAAGTAGACCCACTTCGTTGGGTCAGTTAGACTGGTCTAACTCTTTTGGCAGGATTTTTCGAACGGACCAGTCCCGGTATCCTCCCCCCGGAAGACAATTCCCGGCTGGCTGCTCTTGTGTCTCGAGGTAAGCCGACTTCCTCCCGAAGTTTCTTTCGCGGCCTATCTGGGCCGCCGGAATTCCCTCGTGCCATCTACTCGCAATTCCTTAGCCTCCCTTCCCCCGCAGATGGGCTCACGGCAATAGCGCAGCGGATAAACCCCGGCAGTTCCACAAGGTGTGTCCTGTGAATGGACCAACTCCGCCACCGTAGAGGGCACGCAACTCAGAGGCCTCCGGTCGTTGGGCCTCATCTTCCTCCTTCTTACAGGTATTCCGCGCAGAAAGATCCATCGCCGGCTTGTGGTTTCTATTCCCTTTTAAAGGGGAGTCCGTGATGCTCGCTGATGGTTTTCCTTCCGTGGCTCTACTACGGAGAAGCCACCAGTGTGCCCGACGTCCCGCCAACTCCTCATGTACGGGGACGAGGATTTTCTCATACATCCCACAAAGTCCTGGTCGCGATTGGTGACCCCGCGCTCGCTTCGTGGCCGGATATCTCTTCAGCACCGTGAATGAAGTAGGAAGTCCAGTTGGCGAGGAAATTCTTGAATCAGGTTTATGATCCATAGCATTCCGTACTCTCCAGAAGCCGCCGCAGATACGCCGAAAATTAGCCTCGCGTCCGTTTAGCAGCTGTACCAGGAAAAAGCCAGCTATCTGAATCGGCATAGGCACCTGTTTCCTTACGACTCGTGCCATCTTCCTTATCTGTCAAAGCTGTGGAACAAAAACCCAGACACACCAGCCCAAGCTCTAGACTTCCGTGCAAAAGCCACCCAAAGGTGAACCACTCAAGCACACAAAAACTACCAAATGCCAAATAGCAGGGGATAGTGCAGTTAGCGTGCAAACCTGCAACCCAAAGCAAGAGCTCAAACACATTGCAGAAATCACAAAACTAAACTAGACATCCCTTATTCTAATAATCGTGCGAAAGTTTTACAGCCTAACTATATTACGCCCAGTTAGGAGCTGCAACATCCGGCTGTATTCAGCCAGAATAGACGTGTTCCCTTTAGGTCGACAATAGCTTTTTTAAAGTTCTTTTGACGTGAAGCTCGTGAGCACATTCTTCTTTTCGACTCACAGAGGCTATAGATGTTTGTATCAGTAACCTTTTCTACAATTTTATATAAGGCCCGTTCGTATGTTCGCCGAGCTAGTCTTCGTGAGGCGAAAGAGTCAAATCGCCCGACGAGCGATGGTGTTGTTAGTTCAAGCCCACACCAACTCCCGAACCCGGAAATTTTCCTACTCTCCGTCCTTTAGGTTTGTAATTTTTTGGCTTGTGATCGACTCGCTCTTTGCTAAATTCGAATGGGCAATTTGCTATGTACAGGTTTCGCTGAAAGCTTCCTAATCTTTTCCGGTTCGTATGCTGTCACATGAGACTCGGAGTCATTTTGCGCCATTTCTGTACCTCTAGGGGGCCATATGGACATTGCATTCGGTAAACCCGCCAATTCCCCCGTTCCCAAAAATTTAAATAATGCTGGAAGTAATACATCCCGTAGAATCATGTTAGGCGGCTGTGTTCATTTGGCGTACCTGATTTCGTTTCAAGTGTATGTCCCAGAAGCCGTTGATCTTCTTTGTACGTACTTGTGCGATCATCGTCTTTTAGGACTCGTTTCGCCCCGCTCCCCCGGGATTCTCTTGAGGGCGTTGTGGGTGGACGAAGGGTGCTGTTCGGTTGATGTTGGATTCCCCAATCTGCTCCAAGTAAATTACGCGCCATAGCTTTGGCCGTAAACTTGCGATCCTATTATCGGTGATGGGTGACCTCTGGTTGCGCCGTAGCGGAAAAAAGCACCAAATTTTGAAATGCGTTCACCACATTCGTCGCGGTCACAGTGATTTTTAACCGAACACATGTTCTACCCAATTTCGTGTGAAGATATCCTGTACGACCTAGGATAAAACCTCGCACCGTCTTCGTGAAACGTGGCAAGGTCTCTATTATTATCGGCTGTGGACCTTATACCATGGGACCAGTTGGTCTCCGAAAGTAAAATCTTTCCATGCTGGTTTTCCGTTTGGTTCAACCCTTGGTGCCGCCTGGACAAGGACTGGACATCTTCTAACAATAATATCTTCACATCTATTTGAGCCAATCCCGGCCAATAATACCCTCTCATGGGACTCGCTTTTGCTGTCCTTTCTTATTCCAAGGATGGCCGGCCGTTTTCGCCATCGTGTATTTTCATTCAACACACGCATTCTCGTCCTTGGTGTCTTTTGGCATCACACAGTCTTCTAAAGAAAACAATTTAGAGGAAGTCGTCGAACCTAATTCGCCCTATCCTCGGGGCTTATATTTCTATAAGGTTTTCCTCCGGTAAATCCTTAAATTTCAGGCACGTGTCCGGGCTATGGATGGTCAACTCTAGCGAGAACATTCTTGTGGTTTACCGAATCGTCGCTTCTTTTAAGTCCGATATCCTTTTCCAAATCTCCTGAGCTAGAGCATAACTGGAGCCGCTGTTTGTGCACCTTACGACGGGGTAGCGAGACTCGAGCATCTGCCACTCTGTTAAGAGAGTACTCCTTCCAGGTTAATGAATCTCAAAAATCGTCTTCTGCTGAAGTTCTAGAACCCACCGAGCTAGTCGTCCCGTTCGGCTGCTGGATATTCATTAAGCCCATTTGTGAGAGCCTAGATGATGGTAACGGTAAAACGGCGATAAATTTGTACCCCCTCCAGATATGGCCTACAATTTCTTCTTTACCGCCCATAACTAACGACCAAACATTCCTTTTCGGTAAACGGTGAACTTTTTCTCTCACCGTCCGGTGCAACAATCGCCTAGCAAATGCTATAACTGCGTTCTCTCTTATCGATTTTATCAGGAGTCACATGCTGCAACCCTGGGCCGTATAAGTCCCATCAATTCGAAGCATCTACTTCTAGCCAAAGACGTTTTGGTTTGAATAATCGGGACACTGCTAGAATTGGTTGTCTCGAAAGGCTTATACGTTTAAGCTCTAGAAACGCACTATGTTGTTCGTCCCGGATCCAATTTCCCAACTGTTTCACTTATTCTTTAAAAAGTTTGGTTATAGAGAGGTCTAGTTGAGATTTGGGCGAAATTCCTCCACGAAATCTTGCTATACCAAGAAGCGAGTCCTAGGAAGCCTTCTCAAAGATGCGAACTGAAGTATGGTGTGTGGGAACGCTCTCGGAATGGCCTCGTACCTTTTTCTGGGTCTGTACGAAAATTCCGTTTTTATTTACAACGTGGCCCCTAAAATATATTAATTCTCTTGTTTGCAGAATGTGACATTTCTCTGCGATTTTGTATTCAGACCCAGCGCCTCGTAGCCTATTAAAGACACTCCGTTGAAGGAGCGTTAAGTGTTCATTTTCAAACGTCTTACTGACACATAATTATGGTTCATCTAAATAAGCAAATGCTTTATGTGCGGTTTCTGGAGACTCGGGACCTATAATTTGGTCTAGTAAGCGATGGAACGTTGCTCCAGCAGAGTGCAATCCAAACGGCCATTACCCGAAAATGGTACAGTGCCCTTTGGCCCAGGTACGGTAGAAAGCAGTGATAGGGTTGGCTTTCTTGCGCAATAAGGGGTACCTGCCAATGATCCCTTGTATCAAATCGATGGTTAGAGGATGAAAGGAGGCTTCTCTCAATTTCTCCAAAATCAGAATTTATCTGGGGAGAAAACGTGGTACGCGTCTGTTTCTCGCTGACGCCATTTTAATTTTCATAAAATCTATGCAGAAACGATATTTTCCCACTGGGTTTCTTCACTAAGCACTATCGGAGAGACTCCACTGGCTCTCGACGATGGTTTCTATAACTCCACTCTGTAACAATCTTTATTCAACTTCCTCGTTTAATGATCTGATTGCATCGCCGGATTTCCTAGGATAGTATCGTGTGTATTTGATCGGTTCGTGTTTCTTCGCTGAGTTTGGATTCGATGCTCCACCAAAGTAGTTGTTTCTTTTTCCTCCCGAGCAGGTGACTCGAATTTTAGGAAAGCGCCCTCTTCCTGTAAAAATTATTCGTTCAATATGTGTCTCTCCTTCGTCATCTCCTAGTGAACTAACCTCTCGCTCTGGTACTCTGTCGCTATTACATACAGCCTGAGACGTCGTCGTCACACTAACTTGTCATATAGATCTCCCGCCGCAGAGTTTTTAACTGTGAAAACCAAAATTGTAATGGATCGGATTCAGGCCTCATGGCCCCAAGAATGAGAATCGAGGGTCAGATCCATGGCGACGGCAAATACGCAGTTGCACGTACTTCCCAGCTCCGTGGATCGGTGATTCTGCATTTAAAAGCGATATATGCGTCGAGACGACGACACTGTGAGTGATATTGTCCGGCCTAAGTGAGATTTTGAATTGTTTCCTTCCAGTCGCAGGTAGAAACGCCTACTTTCCCCAGTGTGCAAATCGGCTACCTCTTCATATTAATGAGTGAACGCCAACTCTGCAACCGGTATCAATCAACGCTTTGAAGTTGTCTTCCGTAAATCTACCACGGTTCGTGTACGGTCTTGGTTCCATCAATATCGATTCGATTGTTCATAATGCCACAAAAATTTTTAATTTTTTGTCGAGCCCATTCATTCCATTCTTTTGGGGTATCAGTTTTTGAACCTGTCGGTTTGAGGACTCCGGTGACGCCCCAACTCCCGACAGTCCTCGCTTCGTTTTCCCGATTGGCCTACAATCACATGATATCGTTTTAAACACCTGGCTTCTTACAGTTGAAACATTTCAAAATTCCTTGGTTTTCTTCTACAATTTCTAATAGAGATGGCCTGGTAATTTCGCAGGGTTCCAACATACTAATCCCTCGATACTATTAGGCTTTGACGGGTTATTTTGTGTTCGTCACAAGTTTTTGCATGTGTGTAGGTGGCCTCTCCTGATCGATTGGACGGTTTCATTTGAAAGATACTTTTCCGGTGCCCCGCGGTCGGATGGGCCCGGTTTGCGCAGTTTTCCAAGTTTATCTCCGAGTTTACCGTTTCTGGGATGTGCAAGTCCTAGACAGGGCATATGCTGCTTGAGAAACTGTTCTATTTCAGTTGCTGAGATCCACCTTTGCTTTGAAATGCTGTTGTCCGTGAAACTAGCACTTGAGCAGCAGGACCTCGGTGGAGGGCGGAATAAATGAAGCACTTTTCTCGTAAGACAAGTTTCATACTCATCAGCACAGCCTTCATTAGATTCCTGGCTAAGTTCACGAAATCTCTCCATTCTAACATACTTTTATATACGTCGGGTGGCGGTTATTATTGGAAGATTCTCTCTAACTTCTCAGTACCTCCGAAAATCCTCCTCTTCTTTCTGAGATGAGAGTAAGACAGCAGCAACAACGTATTGTTGTTAAACACAGTTCTCCATCCAACGGCCTTAGGGTATCTCGGTTATTCGAGAATTTTATCATCCAGAATGAACGTATGATACCCGCCGGAGGCAGGTACGTTGTATCTGCAAAGTCCTCGAAGAAAATCTACAAAGTTTTGCCCAAAAAATCTCGATTATTTCTGTAATCCACTAAAAGTGGCACTCTCGACTTTTGTAGCAGTTGCAGGTAGAGCTGTTTAGCAATTCGATCTTGTTGGACTTCAAAGGCATCCCTCAATTCGTGTAGATCGTTCTACATAAAGAAACGAATATGGCGTTTCAATATCTCTCCTCGCCATCAAAACGAAGATTCCATGTTGCGCACCATAATTGCACAAATGTAGCCGGTGTCGAAATGCTGTGGTGGGTTACTCTCCACGAAACCAGACGTCCAATGTTTTCCTGACGTGCCGTATTAGTGCACTCGTAATACTGTCGTGGTATGCGAGTTTTAGATGTGTGATGTTACGTATACCGGGATGCCAGTCAATTCATACACCCTGAATTCTGGCTCAACTCTCTTCGGGGTTTGTTTGTTACTTCGAAAGTAGTTGCTCTAGTCGCTACGACTTCTTGGGGGCGAACGTAGCGGAAGGGGGGGAGTACCAAGCATCTCACTAATAACTTCCATCTCTTGTTTCCCTGTCTTCGAATTTGCATCATTTTCGTTATTTTGGGAGAGTTTCGCCGCTCGTTGCTCGAAACTCCACACTTCCATATTTCCTAGGAGCAAATCCGAGGGAAGGGCTCTTCGCAATCCCACTTCGTGCTAAATGGGCACTAATTCTGCTCGCAACTCGTTGGCCTATTTTCCGTTCATTCGGTACTCCGATATTTATTAAGTTCAGCCTTGTAGACTGCGGTTTTGGTGTGACTTATAAAAAACCCAGCTAAAACCCTTAGCATCCAAGTCGGTTTGATATATTGCCGTCGTTCGGCGCTTGGAGTTACCAAAGTCTGAGGAGTTTATCGGATGTCCTGTTTGAACGGTCCTTTGGTATTACTCCAGTAGAAGTAGACGTTCTGATAGGCGGAGGCCTTCGGTTTTGTGTTTTGAATCTAGTTTTCCATTGTATCGCTTGTAGATACCGCTTATCTCTCCTCCATTAATATACAAACTCGCAAAAATACGTTGTCCATCCAAGAAGGTTTAAAATGGTTCACAGAAACTTAAGATGTATAGGATCCATTTTCAATAGTTTAATTCGCAGTTAAGTTTGTGTATTTTAAGTTGTCTCTGTCGTATCACTTAGTAATTTTTGTCTTTCGATTTCCTATTCTATTTTCAGTCACCAGTTACGGGCGCCATTTTATGTGGAGTTATTTCGGTATTTAAAACGCTTTTTTTTGTCTGTCAGCCCCTGATAGTTGCAAGTCGGTGCTGCGGTTCTAGTTCCAGGGTTGTGATATATCGCCTTATAATTTTATCTTACCCTACCCCGCGCCCTCACTTGTGCGCTGGGTAGAGATCGTATGTGAATAACACGAGGTTTAACGTACGTGAACAGAAAAGTCTCAAGACTCGTTCAGAGAGCGAATTCAGTAATTCCCGCACTCTTCAATAAGAACGATATCATCACAGTATTCTGTATTCTATGTCTCGCGATTTTACGTAAATAAAATGTCGATTAGAACTGGTCAATGCCCCGTTCTTAAAAAATGTGACGTTTAGGAAATAAATCCTATTGTAAGCGACGACTATTTGGGTCAATTATTTGTGAGTCGTGAGAAAGACAGATTTTTTTAATATCGGTGTGTCCGCGAGATCCTTTATTCCACAGCCGTTTGGCTCGAACCGGTCTCTTATTGTGTCGTGCTCGTTTCTGTCGTCTTCTTCCTTCCCTTTAAGTGGTGTTTTGTTAGTTGCTGTGTTAAGCTGAGGTTATGTTTTGACTTTAATAGTAATCAAAATTAAAATATTAAATATATTAAACCCAAACAATTTCCTCTCTCTATAACTAACAAGACTAACGGTTAACGTATAAGTTTTATAAGTTAAGCTGGAAGCAAAATGTCTAAGGAAGTCTTGTGGTTATATCCTCTCTCCTGTGAAGCAGATAAAATCCGCTTCAAGCAAATAATATTTAGGTTATTTAATACAAGTATCCTAGTTCAGCAATAATACAGGTATTTCGTGTGTACTATTTTACGCTCTTTAAGCCCCTTATATATCAAATATGCATAATATTAACAAGGCATTTAAAAGTTTGTTAATAGCCTACAACCTAACATTCCACTTTGAAACATACTCTTCTCTCTTCGAAGTAGGAAGTAAAGCTTATGCGATTAACAGGGCACCAAACTAATATTAATTAGAACACCGGGTCTTGAGAGAATTCCAGGAGGTTTCTATTAAAGGTCCAATGATAATATATCTGTAAAACAAGGCTGTTTTACCCAAGATAGCCTGTACAAATTAAGTTTCCCCAGCCTATCCCTGGCGTTGAATCAATAAACTTTGAGCTTATTGCTAATAGGCCTAGACAGACGACTTAAAAGTAAGCAGAATATATTATCATGAGCTATAGAATAGGTTTTATATAATTGCTATATAGTTATAGTAGATTGACAAAGTAACATTACACCTAAGTTAATTCTTAATGCACACATTAATTAATAAATCTCTCGTCTTATAAGTCCCCTGAAAACTATATTAACTTTTTAAGAATTAGGACTAACAAACCGATATTACAGGCTTAATTAGGATGCAAAAGTATGCGTTTGCCAAACTAGGACAGGTAGTGAAGGGTAGTATAACTAACAGTGAATAGACCACACACTACTGTCACGAACCGCAATAACCTATAAGCGGCTGTTAAAACCGATCCTACGCAACCGAATTATTAATTTTAGGAATAGGACAACAAGCCTACCGCGCTTATAGGATGCAAAATATGCGTTTGCCAAACTCGGACAGGTAGTGAAGGGTAGCAGAACCTACAGTGAAATATACACACTACTGTCACTAAAACCGCAAATAACCTAAAAGCTGCTGTTAACCTATCCGTACGCACTGAATTCATTAAATTTTAGGAATAGGATAACAAGCCTACGCGGCTTATAGAGATGCAAGATATACGTTTGCAAACTAGGACAAGGTAGTGAAAGGTACTAGAAACCTATATTTGAATAATAACACCACCACGGTCACCCAACGAGATAACCAAAACTGCTGTTAATCCAATCCTACGCACCGAATTATTAATTTTAGGAATAGGAATAACAAGCCTACGCGCTTAATTAAGGATGCAAGATAACTTTTGCAAACTAGGAGACAGGTAGTGAAGGTAATAGAACCTATAAGTTGGATAGATACACTACGTCAACCAAAAGCGAATAACCTATAAAAGCGGCTGTAACCATCCACCGCAACGCACACCGAATTATTTATTTTAAGGAATAGGATAACAAGCCTACGCGGCTTATAGGATGCAAAATACACTTGTGCAAACAGGACAGGTATGAAAAGGTAATAGAGCCCAATAATTTTGATAGATACAAAACCACTGTCAACCAAACGAGATAAACCTATATAGCTGTGCTGTTAACCTATCCTACGCACCCGAATTATTAAGTGTTAGGAATAGGATAAACAAGCCTACGCGCGCTTATAGGATGCAAAATACACGGTGCAAACTAAGGACATAGGTTAGTGAAAGGTAATAGAAACCTATATTTGATAGATACCCAACTGTCAAACCACACGGATAACCTATAAGTCTAGGCTTGCTAGTAAACCTATCCTAACGCACTCGAAGTGTACTAACTAAAATTCTAGGATAGATAACAAGCCTACAGCGGCTTATAGGAGATTCAAAATACCACTTTTGCAAACTAGGACAGGTATGTGAAAGGTAATCAGAACCTATGATTTGGATAGATACACTACTGTCATACCTAAACGGGATAACCTATAAGCAGCCTGTTAACCTATCCTAGAGATCCTAACGCAACTTCGAATTATTAAATTTTAGGAATAAGGATAACGAAAACAAGCCTACAAGCCTACGCGGCGCTTTTTTTTTTTTTTTTTTTTTTTTTGTTTTTTTTTATATTTTTTTTTTTTTTTTTTTGTTTTTTTTAGGTTTTTATTTTTTTTGTTTTTTTTTTTTTTTTTTTTTTTTTTTTTGTTTTTTTTTGTTTTTTTTTGGTTTTTTTTTTTTTTTTTTTTTTTTTTTTTTTTTTTTTTTTTATTTTTTTTTTTATTTTTTTTTTTTTAAAATAGGAAGCAAAATACACGTTTGCAAACGAGGACAAGGTAGTGAATAAGGTAATAGAGCCAAATATTTTGATAGATACAAAACCACTGGTCACAACCACAGACGAGATAACCTATAAGCTGCTGGTTAACCTATCCTTACGCACCGAATTATTTAATTTTCAAAAAAAAAGAATAGGATAACAAGAAAGCCCTACTCGGCTTATAGGATGCAAAATACACGTTTGCAAACTAGGGACACGGTAGGAAAGGTAATAGAGGCCAAATATTTTGATTAGATTACAACACCAACTGTCACTAAACGCAGATAACCTTATAAGCTGCTGCTGTTAACCTATCTAACGCACCGCGAATTATTAATTTTAGAATAGATAACAAGCCTACGGCGGCTTAATAGAATGCAAAATACACGTTTTGCAAACTAGGACAAGGTAGTGAAAGGTAATAAAACCTAAGAATTTGATAGATACCAACTACTGTCAACCAAACGAGGTAAACCTATAAGCTGCTGTTAAACCTAATCCTAAGTCTACGCACCTGAATTATTAATTTTAGGAATAGGGATAACAATCCAAATACCGGGGTGGCGGCTTATAGGATGCAAAATACACACGTTTGCAAAATCTAGGACCAAGTAGTGAACAGGTAATAGAACCTATATTTGATAGATACACTAACTGTCACCAAACGCCAACACGAGATAAACCTATAAGCTTCTGCTGTTAACCTATCCTACGCAACCGAATTATTAATTTTAGGAAGAGGAGAACAAAAGCCTGTCACGGGGTCGCCGGCTTATAGGATCGCCAAAATACACACGTTTGCAAACACTAGGACAAAGGTAGTGAAAGGTAATAGAACCTATACATTTGATAGATAACACAAACTGTCCACCAAAACCGAAGGTAACCTATAGGTGCTGTAACCTATCCTACGCACCGAATTATTAATTTTAGGAATAGGGTATAACAAGCCTACGCGGCTTAAGGATGCAAAAAAACAGTTTGCAAAACTAGGACAGGTAGTGAAAAGGTAATAGAGCCAATATTTGATAGAACATATGTCACCAAACGAGATAACCAATAAGCTGCGGTTAACCTTCCTACGCACCGAATTATTAATTTTAGGAATAGGATAAAAAGCCTACGCGGTTTTGGATGCAAAAACACGTTTGCAAACTAGGACAGGTAGTGAAAGGTAATAGAACCTATATTTGTAGTACGCTACTGTCCCAAACGAGATAACCATAAGCTGCGTTAACCTATCCTACGCACCGAATTATTAATTTTGGAAAGGATAACAACCTTCGCGGCTTACAGGATGCAAAATACCGTTTGCAAAACTAGGACAGGAGTGAAAGGTAATAGAACCTAATTTAATAGTTACTTACTGTCACTAAACGAGTAACCTATAAGCTGGTTAACCTATCCTAGCACCGAATTATCAATTTTAGGAATGGTTAAAACCTACGCGGTTATAGGATGCAAAATATCGCGTTTGCAAACTGGATAGGTGTGAAAGGAAATTTAAATCTATTTTAATAAATTCACTACTGTCACTAAACGAAATAACCTATTACTCGCACCGAATTTTAATTTTTCAAGATTTCCGTTAGAATTCAAGGTTAACGAATCAACTCTGATTTTATATTAACATTCAATATTCGTACTGTTTTTTTAATTCCCTTAAATGATTACATTCGGGGGGACTCACCAAATCGATATATGCCGACGGCGTATTCTCTCGTACAGGGCCCCTTGTATTCCTCGACCGCTTCAGATTCATAAACGACGTCCGCAAGCGAAAACTCTTCTCCTCGAATTGGCTTCACTCCACGCGTTGCAAGCAAAAACCCTGTCCCCTTTTTTCGGATGGGTTTGAGTAGGCCCAGCCGGGTCATCGCAAGCGCGTTTTCGTGTCGTCGCCGCGCTGCAGCGGTCACATCGGGAGCTCCGGCTAATGCACTGCCCCGAGTAAAAAGAGGTTCCCTAACCTCAAATCGACTCCTTCTAATGGAATGCGACGACGATATGCGAAAAAAAAAAAAAAATAAATCGACACACCTACTTGCAAAAATAAAGTTTTTTCATTAAAAAAAAAAAGGGGGGTATAAAATTGAACCCTTACAATCTCAGATATTCAGTACGCAATAAAACAGTGCTTCGTTGGTGAATGTTCCCAGATATATTTGTAGAACTTATATTCCAGGTGTCACGGAGGGTACGCCGGAAACTTAAACGTTTTTAGTTTTTTGGCTAGTAATTCTTATAATTATCTCAGATATTCAGTACAGCAATAAAAAAGTGCTTTGTTTGGTGAATGTTCCCGACTATATCTTGTAGAACATATATTCCAGGTGTAGGTTGGGTACGCCGGAACTATAACCGCTGGTAGTTATTGGATAGTAATGCTGATAATTCTCAGATATTCAGTAAGCAATAAAAAGATGTTTTTTGGTGAATGTTCCCAGGACTTATCTTGGGATTAGTTGTGTGATTTTCACAAATTCAGTGTTCAAGTAAACAGATGCTTGCTTGTGAATATTTAACAGATAATATGTTTTTTAGAGCTAGATATTTGAAATGTGTTTGGCTATTCCTTTTTTTATTTTTGATTATATAAGCAAAATTATTTGTTTATAAAATTATGGCATTGTGAAAAAGGGGAATGCAAATTACTAATGAAATTGGGGTAGATTTTAAATTTCTGATCAAAAAATCAAGTCAGTTTTGCTTGGATTTATTAATAATGAGAATAAAGTAAAAGGGGATCCCTGAAGAGATAAAAACTTTCTTGCACATGTGGTAATGATTCTTTGATCTTTAGTTTTAAGTTAAATAAATATTTTTATGAAAAATATTGGAAATTATAGATTTTTATTAATTTTTTCCTTCATTTGGTCCGGCAAGTTTTTGATAGTTGGGTGAGTTTTAAGCTGTATGTTTCGTATTGTAACTATGTGGTTAATTTTTGTTTAATTTTTGTTTTAGGTAATGGATGTGAGTTTACCATTTTTTGATTCAAAATGCCTCAATCAAAAGGTTTATGTTTTTTATTTATTTTTCATACCATAATATGACATTCTTATGTAATGTTACAAAAGTGTTCTTCCAGTTCTTACTTGCGTTCCATTTTGCGTTCGAACCAAAATACTAAAATTCTTTAATTTGGCCTCCTCAAACTCCCCCCTGTCAATTACAGAACTGCCTGAAATGAGTAATTCCACAATAACTGAAAAGGAGCAACCTCTTTTTGAGTGATTAATTGCTGATAAATCTTGGCTTACGTGGCCAGTGCCAGAATTATCCTCTTAGTTTCCCTGATTAACACAGTGGAAAAACAGTGTTGATTGAATATTTACAGCGATGTGGGATACGTAATTATTTCAACTGTGATAATATTTTCAATGTGACGAGAAATGATCAAATTGGTTTAGCTACAGCTAAAAAAACATGACAATGACCTATTATACGCTGTGAATACAACGTTGCTTTGTTTGTTTAGGAGCCAATGTTTGGTTGCAGCATGATGTTAACACTTTTGTATAAACCCCCAAATACAAATGCCGAACGGATTTTGATTGTTTCTTTATTCGTAGCTAAAATTTCTGAATTTGTATGTAATAGTTTCAAAGGAAAATGTTTTTTTAAAAAAAAATATTCATTCGGAAGAATTCCTCAAAGAGAGAAATAACGTTTTATTCAAGCATTTAAGAAAGGAAGTAATAACCAAAGCAATATTGTGACGTATTGGAATCAGTAGTTTAGGCTAAAAATTATTGAATGTTTTAGTAGCCAAGATTTGGAGATTTAAGGAACATTGACTTTATTGAATCTTAGCTGTAACTTTTATTTATTAAATAGTACCTATTATTTGGAAAATAATTGTAAATTTAAAACGAATTAATGTTAAAAATTCAAAGTAGGCCTAGAGTAAGAAATTGAAAAATTTTGGGGACAAAACAACGTTAAATTCAAAGTGTTATATTTGAGGAGTTGTTTAAACATTTGCTGAGATGTTAATATCGTAAGTTGGACCAAGTTATATTTTAAAGGACACAACTTAAATTTTAAGTAAAGCACAGTCAATTTACTTTAATTTAATCGAAAGGGTTAAGAGCATAAAAAAGGTTTTGCCTTTTTAAATTAGATAATCTTGACTCTTAAACTACCATCAGACATTTAAAAAATTTTCTAGGACGATTTTTCGAGATTTCTCGAGGCTACAAGATAAATAGAGTAATCTCGCTTAAAGTGACGTGTTTAAAGGGTTCTGGGCTGTTTGATAGTTTTTGTGTTGGACGAAATTTTATGTTATGTGTATCAACTCAAAATAAAAGCGATTTAAGAAAAAAAAATTGCTTTTATTTTCAACCTCTACCACCTCCTATTTCACCCCAAACACGACTAGCATAGCTGTTATTTATTTATTTATCAGAGGAAGTTATTTTATTCATGGAAAGAAATTGCATGCTTTTTCAAAAAAAAACTACTCTCGGTGCTGGATTTTTATAAAATCTATGCTATTTTAAATACA
>NW_025783309.1:0-29648 GCF_021130785.1 Homalodisca vitripennis | reverse complement strand
AATTTATTTTATTTTGTTATGGTTGCCAGTTATTATAGTTTATATTATGTTATTTAGTTTTTAAAGTTTAGTTTTAAATGCTATTTAGTTTTATTTCTTGGTTTTCATTAGGAGTTCGCCCTTAGCCGAAGGATAACCGGGTGGAGGTTGGTAGTTCTTGTTTTAAATTATGGTTGTTTCCTAATTTAAAACAAGAATGGTTTCTAATGAGTTTTATTTCATTTGTCAAGCCAATAGTTGTTTAATTGACAGGAAGGTTCGTATATTGGTTAAAGACGTCTTTGATTTTTTCAACTCTGTGTTTTAGCGCTGACTTTCAATTAGTAAGTGAATCTGAGCACGCTATCCAAGGTGTTATTTGTTCCTCTTCTAGGTTTAGTTTCTGATCCGCCATCCCGTTCGCCACCATGGGTGCTCGCTTCCTAATTGTCTTCTTTAGGTGTGCGAACGGGGATGTGTTTAAGTTCTATGGTGCATGTCCAACCTTGGAATTAGGTTGAGCGCAAATTCTTTGTACATTTTTTTCCGTTTGATTTTACGACTGAATATCTTTCTGTAGGATATACTAAGAATGAACTGATCTATGGATTTTAAATTTTGCATGCAATCTCAATGAAGCCAGTTACACGATACGTGGTTAGGTGTACTGTTATTTTTTTGTACTCTGACAATAAACTTGTTTAAAACCTTAAGAAATATTCTAAGTTGCGAACTTACTTGATTTCCATTTGTGACTTGAATACAAATTTGACAGGTAAAACTGATGGTGTAATATAAACCTCCACAGCTAAGACAGTAAGATGGGTGTATGTTAAGTGACAGGCAATGAACGACTGAATTAATATGTAAAATAGGCTTCCCCACTGGCAGTTATTTGCTTTGCATTAATGTGTGTTCTGCTGTGAAGGCAGTCCCTACGATATAGGCTTATAAATTGAATATGTTATTTATAACATATGCATTTTAGTATGTAATATTTATCTAAACAGCACATAGTAGTATTTCATTAATGATTTAATATGAATCATTGGAAAGGTGACCACGGGACTGACCGAAGAAGTGACTATTTCCTATAACGGGATGTGAACATATATCTTAAAAAAGTACAATTGCTAATTTTTAACTGATTATTAAAATTTTTTGTTCACTATAACTTTTACGGAAATATCGTATTTCCGAACTAATTACTTCATTTTTATTGTCGTTTATTATAAAATGTATTGTCGTATTATAAAAATTAAATTATGGGTTATAAAAACTAAAATAAGAAATACGAATTCTTGAATAAATCGTGCTATCTTGTTAAATATTTAGTAAAGATAGTATCTATTTTTCCTTATCTAGTTGTACTTATATTTTATCGTTTGGAAGTGTCAAGTTAAATTTATATTTTGATAAGTCCATGTTTCGTTTTGACGTTTCTTCAGAAAAAGCTTTATTAAATTCTCTATTTCAATTACTTTTTAAGTGAATTTTAGATAAGGCCCTATTTAAGTGAATAAAGTTTATAATTGTAATCAACAAAGAGACAAATTTTCTTCGGACTATTCAGCAATAGTTTTCCTTGACTTAGTATATAATCACTATTATTAGGTGTAAATCAGTGTCTAAGGAGACCATAAATGAACTCAAAGGCTAGACACTTAAACGTGTGTTTACAGACCGAGCCTTCCCTTGATAGGTTAATACCCGAAATTGTTTTAAGCTTTATCCTCTGGCCATCTCTTGGTGTCCTGCAATATCTCACTGGTACAAAGTGCAATATTTTAATCAGAGTTAAATAAATTTTATTAGTTTCACATAAATATCCTAAAATTGAAAGTATATTGCAACATTATACATACATCCAATGCCAATGGCGCAGTGTAGGAGGTACAACGGTTATCGCAAGATACCCAGATCAAGCAATGACGAACGTGGCTGGTGCTTGAATAGGTGATCGGCCATTGTTCGTGGTTCGGAAGTCACCCTTAAACCGTTTGTTTCGAGGTTAAGTATTATACAGGGCTTCTTAGCTCTAACTTCGCCATAGTTACTTTACTTTACTTTTACACATCAATATTACCTCTAGAATGTATATAGCCTAAATTCAGTCACATATATGTTTTTAATTTCCAGCATAGATGAAATAGAACACGTCTAATTTTTGATTATCACTTACAATATGAATAATAAAAATAATAGTAAAAACTTGTAGGAATTTCATTATGTTAAGAAGATGTACAAAGTATAAAATCTTTCGTCTGAACTAAAACATTTCCAAGTGCTCTACTGTGACATTCTCTAGGTCAGATACTCCTATTCTTTATCATTATAACCTTAGTAATCAACCCCTGGCACGTTGTTCTAAAATAAAGGATCTGGGCGTCATACTTGCTTCCGACCTAAGTTGTCATTAGCATATCAATCACATTTCTAAAAAGGCTAATGCAGCACTCTATTTTGTTATTAGGACCAGTCGTTATATTTTTTTCTGTCCGAGCTCTGAACATCCTCTACGTCCACCTTGATCGACCCATACTTGAATATTCTTCTACTGTCTGGAACCCTTACCTTTTTGGTCACATTGATAGGCTTGAGAACATACAGAACCGCTTCATTCGTTTGATTGGGCTGCGGCTGGGCTTTGAGTACCGTAATGTGCCGATTGATGACCTTCGAGTTCAGTTTAACTTGGAACCTCTCCATTCAAGACGTACAGTTCATGATCTGCTTTTCTTGAAGAATTTGATCTGCTCTGTCATTGATGCACCTGATCTGCTCGAATTGCTGGACTTCCGGGCATCACGTCATCTTCGTCACCCCCAGCTGTTTGCAAGGCGGCACTACATCACACAGTACATGTTCCACAGTGCTTTTCCACGTCTTCAACGCCTGGCAAACAACCTCCCCAGACATCTGGACTTCTTTAATATGAGCTGTGATGCCTTCAGGAGAGAGTTGAGACTAGCCTGTCATGACTTACATATCGTCTGATAACTTTTCCCCCATTATTTTTGTTGTGTTGCTCTGTTATTGTTTCTGCTTGTTTTTGTTACACATTTAATAATTACGATTGTGCCTCTTGGTTATATATTTACATTTTATTGCTTGCATTTGTTGTTTTTCTAGTTTTTTTTTTTTTTCTCTGTTGGTACCTATATATATATATTTTACTCTTGTTATTTATTTACAGTATTTTCCCCATTGTTGTTTACTTTATATACTTTATTTGCACTGTTATTATTTATCTCTTTATTTATTTATATGTCACGTCTTAGACAGTAATGTGCATGCATTTAAGTTAAATACGCTTTTAAGTTAAATATTTTTTTTATTTTTTCAGTTTTTTATTTACCACTATCAGTCATTAATGTTAATATTTTTTTACTCTTGTTATTCATTTATACTTTATCTTTCATTGTTGTAGATAATTGTTTAGTTTATTTGCACTGTTATTGTTTGTCTGTTTGTTTCTCCATATGGCATCACACCTTACAGTAGTGTATTAAGTTAATATTATCACTAATTTATTATATACTTTCACTAATTTTTAATATAATTTATACTTTCTTATTACATTATTTATACGTTAATTATGCCTAGATCTGATTTAGAGTCCAGTTGCATGTTTGGTTTGGCCCTTTTGTTTAAGTATGATGTAATCATCTATTATAAGTTAATAAATGTAAATTGGTTTTTTGACCGTTGGAAGGAAATAAATAAATAAACTTGTAAATTCGGATGTTGAGTATTATTTTTATATAGGTATAAATGTTTACTAATTAACTGCTTGTTTTATATGGATTTTACATTTTTAATGTCTAATTATAAATGATGTTATAAACACGACATATCTGAAGCATTTATTCTTAAAAATATTTTTATGTCATTTAATAAAGTACTTACGTATAGTATTGGTAATTTACTTTTGAATTTAAATAGTTCGTACAAAGAGTTTTGTTTAGGATTTTAGTATCGTTTTTATTTTGGGAAATTGTATATGTGTGTTTTTTTTTTTATTTAACTCACTTAATATGATCAGACAAATTTAGAGTAATAAACAAAGTAGGAGTACACCACACTTCGTACCACTCAACTGGATCCGTTAAGGCTGCATACGAAATAAGTCTGCAGCTCATTCTTGAGATGTCATTTTGACAGACACGCCATATATTTTTACAAAGCAGACAGAAGATACTATATTTAAGTCGAATGAGTGATATATTTAAATTATTCTTATGCCTTAATTGCAAACTACTTTCTAATTTTTGTCCATATAAAAATTATATTTCATAAAAAATTAAGCTCAACAAATGAGGTTGATTTAGAAAGGTCCTGCGGGAAAATAGGTTAAGTAGTCTTACAGCAAATTATACAGAAGAATAAGCCCATCAACACAAATGACGTTGCTTTGTTAAAATTACATAAATTCATAGTTTTAAAACTCCGTAGCTCGACTCCTGCTTGAAATATTTAATGGAAAACAGGCCCAAATACAGACAAAAGAATAATTTTACCAGAACTCTTAGCAACAACCAAGCAAAATATACAGAATTTCATGCATTTCAGTGTGTTATAAGCTTTGCTAACGTTCAGCCATATACAGTGTAATGGCATATACCAACCTAGAATTTGATGTATTGCTTACAGATATTAATCGGTATTTCAAGTCTATAGGATAGTTCTTTTTTGAGCTATTGCCACAACAGATAGACAGCCAGAAAGTCTGACAGACAAACAGTCATATAGACATAAATTATTATGTTTTCCACCCCCCCTTGTAGTGGACTTTTCTAACGGTCAGGAAATGAGTATAGTTTATAATGTTAACATTACATCAATTATTTCCAAACCCAGAAATTGAATAGCTGCAACAGCTTTTTAGAGTAGTTTGTATTGTAATACTACAAATATAATGAAAATAAAGGAAAAAAGAAGTGAAAAAAAAGTTTATTAATTATATTTAAACATCACAATCTACATACTGAGGGAATGAAATTGTGTTCCTACATTGTTTGTATCAGTTAACTCGCTTGCCATGTCATTGTTCTAAGTTCTCTAGTTTAGAAACCGTTTACATTGTTATTGCCTCTGAACTCCTTTCTAGTTGTTGTTACGATAACTTGACGAGACCAAGGCAATAATCTTTTTGCGCATAACAACGTTGTAACTTAAAAGTTTATATCAATTTCCGATTCATATTTTAGTAATATTTGCATTATATCTCATTAGTGGTCCTGGATTAGGTATTATACATTTTGAAAATGATTACCTCACTAATTTCCACTTATTATGCCAAAGTGCGATTTGAATTATTTATGCCCCTCTAAGCACAATATTTCCTTTTTAACTCCGATAACATAAGAGTTTCAATATCGACTTAAGAATGCGTAACAAAAATCGTCACACAATCACAAATCAAAATGTATATATATATATATATATATATATATATATATATATATATATATATATATATATAAGTAGATATGAATATGGGGTTCCTAGACCACTTTTGGGACAGACAGAAAATCAAGGGAAAATACTGTTTAAAGGACAATAAACGAATCTGTAAAATCAAACAGTAACTCACGAATGAAAAATTAACTGAATCCGTTCCAAAAGCGACCCAGAATCCCCTACTGACCAAAAAATGAAAAAAATCACGAATGAAACCGAATCTATAGCCGTTTGCTTCTACTTTCTTGAGCTGTTTTAATGTACAATATATTGGAAATGTTGTCAAATCTGCTACGAATAAACGAAAATTCTGTAGTAAATATATTAAAATCTTAATGAAAAATCTTGGAAAAGTTAAAGAAAAAATTATTGAAAAAATAGTATAAAGAATTTAAATTACCTCATACAAACTAATATAGTAATTAAAGTACTATTTTGTCCTATAAATATACTATTTTTTCAATAATTTTAAGTCTTAGTTTACAGATTTTTCTATAATAAATAGAAGAATCTATCGCTGTTTCACCAGAAATTGTGCTGATTTCTGTCAAATTCAAGTAAAAATCATTACTTTATCAAATTCATAGTTAAGAAATTTTCCCTATTTAAATGGAGAGGAAAAAGGTATCATGCCCCTACTGCAAAAAAGACATTTTTGACCACCATTATGATAGACATTATAATTCTAAAATTCATCTGAAAAATAAAGATATTTATGAAAAAGAACTAAATTATTTGAGGAATTGGGCTAAAGAAAATCAAATTGTATATCATGAAAAGATGTACAATATAGAAAAATTACGAGAATAGAAAAACTTTAAGGAAGATAAAAAAGATCTCAATCTATTTAAAGATGAAAAAATTCAATCAATCGCTGAAAAATTGTCCATAGAAAACAAACGATAAAACTAAGTCTGAAATGATCGAAGAAATTGATAAAACTCTTAAAGTAAAATCCGAAAATATCATTGATGTAGAAGTCTTATCCTCAATACACGGTCTTTTCAAGCAATACATTTTAACAAACTTGAACGACAATTCCATGTCAATTTACAAATATCTTTCAATTATGCGGTCAGAAATTAAAAATTTAATCGAGAAATTTCAAGAAAATGTTAAAAATATGAAGGGTTATCTCTCTTTGGAATGCGAATACGAACGAACTTTAGTGAACGGTGAAACACAAACGTGTCCAATGTACTTTACTATAAAAGCAGACGAGATCTTTGATGTAAACGACTTTATTTCTAAACAATTTAATAAATTAACACATCGTGAACAAACAAATCATCCAAATAGGGGTTCAGGATGGACATTTAAAAGATGCAAACAACTAGTTTTGAGCATTAATAAACACGAAATGATGAACGCAGGATCATATATCGATTTACCACAAGAGATAAAGGTAAAAAAAGCTTGTATAAATATCAAAAATAAAGATGATTATTGCTTTATTTATTCTATCCGATGTGCTATTGAAAAACCCGAGACACATGTTGACAGAGCAAAGCAATATGAAAAATTTGTAAATGACGAAATATTTTCGGAATTTGAGTATCCAATGTCTTTAAAGGATATACAATCATTTGAAAAACGAAGTTACAATTCCAAGTATAAGTATCCTAAAATGTCTATCAATGTCTATACTTATGACGAAAAACTCAACATTGTTTCCGTTACAAATTTCTGAAAAATATGATGCCGAGTTAGAAATCGATTTATTGTATGTTAAACAAGAAGACAAATCTCATTATGTTTTGATAACCGATTTAAATAAACTCGTGAGTTCTCAGTTATCCAAGCATAAGGAAAGAAAATTTTCTTTGTAGAAGATTTTTAAGCCATTTCTACAAATCTGGAGATTTAACAGATCATTTAGAAATTTGCAAACAACATGAAGTTTGTAAGCCAATTATGCCGTTTCCAGGTCAAACAACAACATTTACTAATTATCAAAAGAAATTTTCTCATCCTTACGTTATTTATATGGATTTTGAAAGCATATTAGAGAAGATTCCCACATGTAAAAACAATCCGCAAAAATCGACTACAACCAAGATTCAGAAGCACATTCCTTATGGTTTTACTCTATATTTAGTGTCAAATGTGACGAATCGCATGTATAAACCGATATGTTATCGAGCCGAAAATGAAGACGATTTGCCTAATGTTCCTGCAAAATTGTTTGAAGAGCTCAATAAAATATCAAAATACATAGCTAAAAAGTATAATTCTAAGAACAAAAAACCTATGAAATTGACCGAAGAAGAAGAATTAGCATACCAAAATTCTAGTGTTTGTCATATTTGTGAATGTGAGGGTTTTGATAATCAAACAAGAAAAAAAGTACGAGATCATTGTCATTTAACCGGCAAATTTCGAGGCGCAGCTCATTCATGTTGCAATCTAAATTTGAAATTTCCACAAAATATTCCAGTTTTCTGTCATAATATGTCAAATTACGATACCCATTTGTACATAAAAGAATTGGCAAAACAGTATGGTAATGTTGATTTGTTCGCAAATACCGATGAAAAATATATAAATTATTCAGTAAATTCTGGCTATGGGTATGAGTTTGAAGATGATAAACCTAGAAAATACATTAAGTTTTCTTTCGTAGATACGTTCAGATTTATGGCCTCATCTATAGAAAAGTTAGCTAAAAACCTCAAAAAAGATGATTTCAAGCATACAAATCATTTTATACAAGATGGAAGAATATTGAATGAAATTCTAAAAAGACAGCCAAATGACGAAGAAGAAATCTTTAAAATTCTATCTGGAAAAGGAATATTTCCCTATGAATTTATCGATAGTATTGAAAAACTTGATTACACAGAAGACCTGAAAATTCAAGATTTCTATTCACTTTTGACAGATGAGAGCATATCTGAGAAAGATTATCAACACTATTTGAGCGTTTGGAACAAATTAAAAGTGAAAAATCTAGGAAATTACTCTGATTTGTACAATATCCAAGATGTATTATTGCTCGCTGATATATTCGAAAACTTCAGAAACATTTGTCTAAATTGTTACAAACTTGATCCAGCACATTATCTAACAGCTCCAAGTCTCGCATGGGACGCTATGTTAAAATTAACGAAAATTGAGCTTCAGCTAATTAACGATTATAACATGTATTTGATGATTGAAAAAGGTATTCGCGGAGGCATTTCTCAATGTATTAAACGATATGTTAAAGCAAATAACAAATATTTGAAAGATTTTGATGAATCAAAGCCTGAAAACTATCTGTTGTACGTCGATGCCAATAACCTTTATGGTTACGGGCTTATGCAAAATTTACCATATAACGAAATCAAGTGGATGGATCCGAAAACATATACAAAAGAAGAGTGGCAAGAAACAATTTTAGAACTCACTGGCGACGAAGATTATGGCTATATTCTTGAAGTCGATCTAGAATATCCAACAAATTTACACGAACATCACAAGGATTTACCTCTTGCTCCAGAACATTTTAAAAACAAACTTTGCACAACTCTACTGGATAAAACTGAATACGTTGTTCATTCGAGAAATTTGAAGTTCTATTTGGAACAAGGTATGATTTTGAAACATGTGAATAGAGTTATTGCATTCGATCAGAAGCCTTTTATGAAAAAGTACATTGATTTTAACACAAACATGAGAACCAAAGCTACAAGTGACTTCGAAAAGGACTTTTATAAGCTGATGAACAACTCAGTTTTTGGAAAATCTATGGAAAATGTGCGAAATAGATGTGATATCAAACTAGGAAATGAAGAATTTTCAATGAAACAGGCCAAGAAAACGAACTTCAAATGCTTTAATATCTTTGACGACAACTGTATAGCGAGTCACATGTACAAACAAAAGGTTAAATTTAACAAGCCAATCTACATAGGATTTTCAGTTCTCGACCTCTCAAAACTGCTAATGTACGAGTTTTATTACAACAAATTAAAGAACTATGATCCAGATTTGAATCTGTGTTACATGGATACAGACAGTTATTTTCTAGAATTGAAACGAGATCCTTTTAAAATTATTAAAGAAAATATAGAGGACTTTGATACAAGTGATTATCCAAAAGATCACGACTGTTTCGCTACTAAAAACAAGAAAGTTATTGGAAAATTCAAAGACGAGTTAAACGGAGAAATCTTAGAAGAATTTTGTGGTTTGAGATCGAAGATGTACTCGTACAAATATCTAGACAAAAATCCAGTTAGGTGTAAAGGAATTAAGAGAAGCGTTGTAAACAAAACAATAAATATCGAAAACTTGAAGAGATGTTTGTTCGAAGATAAAGAAGAATTTAGGGAGATGACAGTAATCAAAAGCTACAAACATGAGTTGTACACCGTCACTATAAACAAGTTAGCACTGAACGCTAAAGATGATAAGAGAATTGTCCTAGAAAATAAGATCGATACAGTACCGTATGGCTATAAAAATGAAGCAAAATCTGATATATTAGGCGAATTAAATAAACTTGGAAACTTTGAAAATTGAGAAATAAGTGGAAGTTTTTACGAATATGAATTGAGAAAGTCAAAGCTGTAATTTTTTCTATATAAATGGAGGCTCAAAAGAAGTGTACAATTTGTCAAGAATATAAATATTTTGAAGAATTTCATAAAAATAAGTCTAAAAAAGGAGGAATAGAGTCTATGTGTAAAGTTTGTCGTAGTAAATATGAGAGAGAATTATACGATAAAATAGAAAAATTAACGTTAGAAGAGAAAAAATGTTGCGTTTGTAAAGAAATTAAGGATATTTCCCAATTTTACGATTGGCATTATAGTAGAGATAAAAAACATACACATTGTATAGATTGTGCTAGAATAATTAAAAAACGTCAAAAGAAACCGACTCTTTGCGAGTGTGGACGAATCATTCAATGGTTACCTTATCTTCAAAAACATTTACAGACAAAATATCATAATTCTAGAGTTTAATAAAATTTAGAAACATTTTCATCGTAAAGTCCAGATTCATTGATAAAAACAGTGTCAGGATGAAGATTGTTAAGGGGCCATTCGAATAGCCCCTTGTTTCTCGGGGTCTATGGGATAGACTCCTGTAATTTATACATACAAAAGTTGTTTTTATCATCATTATCGACATTATTTATGATAGCTTGCCTCGTGTTTTCATATTCTAAAATTTCTGCAACATCTTTTGCTTTGAACCAAATTTTGAAACGTTTCTGCAATCTTCATTTTAGATTTCAGTATTAAAGAATATATGCCTGGTTCATTGATGAAAATAGTGTTTTTTTGAAAGTTTGAAGGTAAGAACGATTCGTTCCCCCCTTCTGAATCTATGTTATCGTAGCTTTTTTTATATTTGTCTTTAACGTGATCTCTAATCGCTTTCATCGTATTTTTAAATTCCAATATTTCTGCAATATCTTTTGCTTTAAACCAAAATTCATTATTTTCGTCAACAAATGTTAAAATTTCTTTATTATTGAATTTGAGTAGATTCACAACTGACTCCGTTTAGATAGAAAAGAAATTTAACTAGTAATTTTTATTTCGAGAATAAAGGCCAGATTCATTAACGAAAATAGTGTCAGGATGAAGATTTTGAAAGGGTCTATGGCATAGACTCTTGTAATTTATATATTTAAAGGCTATTTTCTCGTCATTATCAATATTATTTATGATAGCTTGTCTAGTATTTTCATATTGTAAAATTTCTGCAACATCTTTAGCCTTAAACCAGATCACATTGTTTTCGTCTACAATCGTTAAGATATTCGTGTTATCGAATGTAAGTTGATTATTTCTTAGATCTATGACTGACTCCATTTAGATAGAAAAAAAATTTAACAAGCAATTATTATTTTGAGTTTAAAGGTCGAAAATAGTGTCTGGATGTAATTTTTGTAAGAGTCGCGATTCGATACCCTTGTCAGAATCTATGTTTTCAAAGCTTTTTTTGTATTTTTCTTTAACATGATCTATGATAGCTTGTCTCGTATTTTTAAATTCCAATATTTCTACAACATCTTTAGCCTTAAACCAAATTTCATTATTTTCGTCAACAATCGTGCAAATGTCTTTATTATTGAATGTAAGTTGATTATTGAGTAGATCCACAACAGACTCCATTTAGATAGAAAAAATTTAACAAGCTATTATTTGAGTGTAAAGGTTGAAAACAGTGTTTTCTTGAAAGTTTGAAGGTAAGCTATTCAATAGCTCCCCTTGATTCATGTCTTTAAACGTCAATTTATCATCTTCGTCAACGTTTAATCTGATCGTTTGCATAGTATTTTCATATTCTAGAATTTTTGCAACATCTTTAGCCTTAAACCAGATCATATTGTTTTCGTCTACAATCGTTAAGATATTTGTGTTATTGAATTTGAGTTGATTATTGAGTAGGCCTACAACTGTCTCCATTTAGATAGAAACATTTTTATTTCGAGAATAAAGGCCAGATTCATTGATAAAAACAGTGTCAGGATGAAGATTGTTAAGGGGTCATTCGAATAGCCCCTTGTTTTTTAAGTAAAAATATTAACAAATTTAGTGATCTATTTAAAATTTTAAGTTTTCTCTTATAAAATAACCTGATTCTCTATATTGTTTTAACAGATTTATACCTTGATTGGTATGCAATTTTGCGCGACTGTGATCAAGACTATTATCGTTTTTGTCATAAAATTCCAGGTCTTTGTTATCATTTTTATTTTTATAATATAGATTTAATCGTTTTTTTATTTATACATTTTTTACAAGATGATCTGATTTTTTCGAGTTGTTTTCCAAATTCTGCAATATCTTTTACAATGTTACAAGTAGAACATTTTTTAAAACAGTTATCCATTTATTGACAACAAATTTGACAACATGAACGTAAAAGTTGACAACAAGAACGTAAACATGACAACAAAAACGTAAAAATGACAACACGAACGTAACATGAACGTGAATTTTGTATTTTGTGTTCTATTTAACGTGATTTTGCATGTAAAGACTCTCACTCTCTAACTCTCCTTTACTACTGTTTTTAAGAACACATCCTGACACTGTTTTTATCAATGAATCTGGCCTTTATTCTCGAAATAAAAATGTTTCTATCTAAATGGAGTCAGTTGTAGGCCTACTCAATAATCAACTCAAATTCAATAACACAAATATCTTAACGATTGTAGACGAAAACAATATGATCTGGTTTAAGGCTAAAGATGTTGCAAAAATTCTAGAATATGAAAATACTATGCAAACGATCAGATTGAACGTTGACGAAGATGATAAATTGACGTTTAAAGACATGAATCAAGGGGAGCTATTGAATAGCTTACCTTCAAACTTTCAAGAAAACACTGTTTTCAACCTTTACACTCAAATAATAGCTTGTTAAATTTTTTCTATCTAAATGGAGTCTGTTGTGGATCTACTCAATAATCAACTTACATTCAATAATAAAGACATTTGCACGATTGTTGACGAAAATAATGAAATTTGGTTTAAGGCTAAACATGTTGTAGAAATATTGGAATTTAAAAATACGAGACAAGCTATCATAGATCATGTTAAAGAAAAATACAAAAAAAGCTTTGAAAACATAGATTCTGACAAGGGTATCGAATCGCGACTCTTACAAAAATTACATCCAGACACTATTTTCGACCTTTAAACTCAAAATAATAATTGCTTGTTAAATTTTTTTTCTATCTAAATGGAGTCAGTCATAGATCTAAGAAATAATCAACTTACATTCGATAACACGAATATCTTAACGATTGTAGACGAAAACAATGTGATCTGGTTTAAGGCTAAAGATGTTGCAGAAATTTTACAATATGAAAATACTAGACAAGCTATCATAAATAATATTGATAATGACGAGAAAATAGCCTTTAAATATATAAATTACAAGAGTCTATGCCATAGACCCTTTCAAAATCTTCATCCTGACACTATTTTCGTTAATGAATCTGGCCTTTATTCTCGAAATAAAAATTACTAGTTAAATTTCTTTTCTATCTAAATGGAGTCAGTTGTGAATCTACTCAAATTCAATAATAAAGAAATTTTAACATTTGTTGACGAAAATAATGAATTTTGGTTTAAAGCAAAAGATATTGCAGAAATATTGGAATTTAAAAATACGATGAAAGCGATTAGAGATCACGTTAAAGACAAATATAAAAAAAGCTACGATAACATAGATTCAGAAGGGGGGAACGAATCGTTCTTACCTTCAAACTTTCAAAAAAACACTATTTTCATCAATGAACCAGGCATATATTCTTTAATACTGAAATCTAAAATGAAGATTGCAGAAACGTTTCAAAATTTGGTTCAAAGCAAAAGATTTTGCAGAAATTTTAGAATATGAAAACACGAGGCAAGCTATCATAAATAATGTCGATAATGATGATAAAAAACAACTTTTGTATGTATAAATTACAGGAGTCTATCCCATAGACCCCGAGAAACAAGGGGCTATTCGAATGGCCCCTTAACAATCTTCATCCTGACACTGTTTTTATCAATGAATCTGGACTTTACGATGAAAATGTTTCTAAATTTTATTAAACTCTAGAATTATGATATTTTGTCTGTAAATGTTTTTGAAGATAAGGTAACCATTGAATGATTCGTCCACACTCGCAAAGAGTCGGTTTCTTTTGACGTTTTTTAATTATTCTAGCACAATCTATACAATGTGTATGTTTTTTATCTCTACTATAATGCCAATCGTAAAATTGGGAAATATCCTTAATTTCTTTACAAACGCAACATTTTTTCTCTTCTAACGTTAATTTTTCTATTTTATCGTATAATTCTCTCTCAATATTTACTACGACAAACTTTACACATAGACTCTATTCCTCCTTTTTTAGACTTATTTTTATGAAATTCTTCAAAATATTTATATTCTTGACAAATTGTACACTTCTTTTGAGCCTCCATTTATATAGAAAAAATTACAGCTTTGACTTTCTCAATTCATATTCGTAAAAACTTCCACTTATTTCTCAATTTTCAAAGTTTCCAAGTTTATTTAATTCGCCTAATATATCAGATTTTGCTTCATTTTTATAGCCATACGGTACTGTATCGATCTTATTTTCTAGGACAATTCTCTTATCATCTTTAGCGTTCAGTGCTAACTTGTTTATAGTGACGGTGTACAACTCATGTTTGTAGCTTTTGATTACTGTCATCTCCCTAAATTCTTCTTTATCTTCGAACAAACATCTCTTCAAGTTTTCGATATTTATTGTTTTGTTTACAACGCTTCTCTTAATTCCTTTACACCTAACTGGATTTTTGTCTAGATATTTGTACGAGTACATCTTCGATCTCAAACCACAAAATTCTTCTAAGATTTCTCCGTTTAACTCGTCTTTGAATTTTCCAATAACTTTCTTGTTTTTTAGTAGCGAAACAGTCGTGATCTTTTGGATAATCACTTGTATCAAAGTCCTCTATATTTTCTTTAATAATTTTAAAAGGATCTCGTTTCAATTCTAGAAAATAACTGTCTGTATCCATGTAACACAGATTCAAATCTGGATCATAGTTCTTTAATTTGTTGTAATAAAACTCGTACATTAGCAGTTTTGAGAGGTCGAGAACTGAAAATCCTATGTAGATTGGCTTGTTAAATTTAACCTTTTGTTTGTACATGTGACTCGCTATACAGTTGTCGTCAAAGATATTAAAGCATTTGAAGTTCGTTTTCTTGGCCTGTTTCATTGAAAATTCTTCATTTCCTAGTTTGATATCACATCTATTTCGCACATTTTCCATAGATTTTCCAAAAACTGAGTTGTTCATCAGCTTATAAAAGTCCTTTTCGAAGTCACTTGTAGCTTTGGTTCTCATGTTTGTGTTAAAATCAATGTACTTTTTCATAAAAAGCTTCTGATCGAATGCAATAACTCTATTCACATGTTTCAAAATCATACCTTGTTCCAAATAGAACTTCAAATTTTCTCGAATGAACAACGTATTCAGTTTTATCCAGTAGAGTTGTGCAAAGTTTGTTTTTAAAATGTTCTGGAGCAAGAGGTAAATCCTTGTGATGTTCGTGTAAATTTGTTGGATATTCTAGATCGACTTCAAGAATATAGCCATAATCTTCGTCGCCAGTGAGTTCTAAAATTGTTTTCTTGCCACTCTTCTTTTGTATATGTTTTCGGATCCATCCACTTGATTTCGTTATATGGTAAATTTTGCATAAGCCCGTAACCATAAAGGTTATTGGCATCGACGTACAACAGATAGTTTTCAGGCTTTGATTCATCAAAATCTTTCAAATATTTGTTATTTGCTTTAACATATCGTTTAATACATTGAGAAATGCCTCCGCGAATACCTTTTTCAATCATCAAATACATGTTATAATCGTTAATTAGCTGAAGCTCAATTTTCGTTAATTTTAACATAGCGTCCCATGCGAGACTTGGAGCTGTTAGATAATGTGCTGGATCAAGTTTGTAACAATTTAGACAAATGTTTCTGAAGTTTTCGAATATATCAGCGAGCAATAATACATCTTGGATATTGTACAAATCAGAGTAATTTCCTAGATTTTTCACTTTTAATTTGTTCCAAACGCTCAAATAGTGTTGATAATCTTTCTCAGATATGCTCTCATCTGTCAAAAGTGAATAGAAATCTTGAATTTTCAGGTCTTCTGTGTAATCAAGTTTTTCAATACTATCGATAAATTCGTAGGGAAATATTCCTTTTCCAGATAGAATTTTAAAGATTTCTTCTTCGTCATTTGGCTGTCTTTTTAGAATTTCATTCAATATTCTTCCATCTTGTATAAAATGATTTGTATGCTTGAAATCATCTTTTTTGAGGTTTTTAGCTAACTTTTCCAATAGATGATGCCATAAATCTGAACGTATCTACGAATGAAAACTTGATGAACTTTCTTGGTTTATCATCTTCAAACTCATAGCCATATCCAGAATTTACAGAATAATTTATATATGTTTCATCTGTGTTTGCGATCAAATCAACATTTCCATATTGTTTAGCCAATTCTTTTATGTACAAATGAGTATCGTAATTTGACATATTATGACAGAAAACTGGAATGTTTTGAGGAAATTTCAAATTCAGATTACAACATGAATGAGCTGCGCCTCGAAATTTACCTGTTAAATGACAATGATCTCTTACTTTATTATAACTCTTATCTTTCCAACTATCAGGAGTAAAACCATACTGAATTGACTCAACATCATAAGCAGACCATTCGCAAATATGACAAACGTTTGCATTTTGGTATGAAATTTCTTCTTCTTCAGTCAATTTCATAGGTTTTTTGTTCTTAGAATTATATTTTGTAGCTATGTATTTTGATATTTTATTGAGTTCTTCAAACAATTTTGAGTTCTTCTTCATTTTTTGCTCTATAACACCGGTTTGTACATGCGATTTGTCACATTCGAGACTAAATATAGAGTAAAACCATAAGGAATGTGCTTCTGAATCTTGGTTGTAGTCGATCTTTGTGGATTGTTCTTGCATGTCGGAATTTTTTCTAATATGCTCACAAAATCCATATAAATAACGTACGGATGGCTAAACTTCTTTTGATAATTAGTAAATGATGTTGTTTGACCTGGAAATGGCATAATTGGTTTACAAACTTCATGTTGCTTGCAAATTTCTAAATGATCTGTTAAATCTCCAGATTTGTAGAAATGGCTTAAAAATCTTCTACAAAGAAATTTTCTTTCCTTATGCTTGGATAACTGAGAACTCACGAGTTTATTTAAATCGGTTATCAAAACATAATGAGATTTGTCTTCTTGTTTAACATACAATAAATCGATTTCTAACTCGGCATCATATTTTTCAGAAATTTGTAACGGAACAATGTTGAGTTTTTCGTCATAAGTATAGACATTGATAGACATTTTAGGATACTTATACTTGGAATTGTAACTTCGTTTTTCAAATGATTGTATATCCTTTAAAGACATTGGATACTCAAATTCCGAAAATATTTCGTCATTTACAAATTTTTCATATTGCTTTGCTCTGTCAACATGTGTCTCGGGATTTTCAATAGCACATCGGATAGAATAAATAAAGCAATAATCATCTTTATTTTTGATATTTATACAAGCTTTTTTTACCTTTATCTCTTGTGGTAAATCGACATATGATCCTGCGTTCATCATTTCGTGTTTATTAATGCTCAAAACTAGTTGTTTGCATCTTTTAAATGTCCATCCTGAACCCCTATTTGGATGATTTGTTTGTTCACGATGTTTTAATTTATTAAATTGTTTAGAAATAAAGTCGTTTACATCAAAGATCTCGTCTGCTTTTATAGTAAAGTACATTGGACACGTTTGTGTTTCACCGTTCACTAAAGTTCGTTCGTATTCGCATTCCAAAGAGAGATAACCCTTCATATTTTTAACATTTTCTTGAAATTTCTCGATTAAATTTTTAATTTCTGACCGCATAATTGAAAGATATTTGTAAATTGACATGGAATTGTCGTTCAAGTTTGTTAAAATGTATTGCTTGAAAAGACTGTGTATTGAGGATAAGACTTCTACATCAATGATATTTTCGGATTTTACTTTAAGAGTTTTATCAATTTCTTCGATCATTTCAGACTTAGTTTTATCGTTTGTTTCTATGGACAATTTTTCAGCGATTGATTGAATTTTTTCATCTTTAAATAGATTGAGATCTTTTTTATCTTCCTTAAAGTTTTTTCTTTAATTCTCGTAATTTTTCTATATTGTACATCTTTTCATGATCTACAATTTGATTTTCTTTAGCCCAATTCCTCAAATAATTTAGTTCTTTTTCATAAATATCTTTATTTTTCAGATGAATTTTAGAATTATAATGTCTATCATAATGGTGGTCAAAAATGTCTTTTTTGCAGTAGGGGCATGATACCTTTTTCCTCTCCATTTAAATAGGGAAAATTTCTTAACTATGAATTTGATAAAGTAATGATTTTTACTTGAATTTGACAGAAATCAGCACAATTTCTGGTGAAACAGCGATAGATTCTTCTATTTATTATAGAAAAATCTGTAAACTAAGACTTAAAATTATTGAAAAAATAGTATAGTTATAGGACAAAATAGTACTTTTATTACTATATTGCTTTGTATGAGGTAATTTAAATTCTTTATACTATTTTTTCAATAATTTTTTCCTTAACTTTTCCAAGATTTTTCATTATAATTTTAATATATTTACAACAGAATTTTCGTTGATTCGAAGCAGATATGAGATCATTTCGAAGCAGATTTGACTAAGTTTCAGCTTAAGAAAGTAGAATCAAACAGCTATAGATTCGTTTATTTTTAGTTCATGATTTATAGATTCGTTTATGGTTCAATGAACAGTATTTTACATTGATTTTCTGACTGTCCCAAAAGTGGTCTAGAACCGCCATATTCATATCTACTTATATATATGAATGTTTGTTTGTTTATCCTTTATGGAATTAGAAACTATGTGACCGACCATTATGGAAATTTGTATGTATACGTATTTTTCCACGGAGAAGTTTTATAAGCCCATTGATGTAACTCGCCACCATTCGGTACTGCAAAATATACAAGTTTTCAAAGCAACTGCACACTATACACTGAAATTACGAGACAGTAACGTATAATAGCCTAACACTGGTTGAAGGCGCTAAGTTATTATGTATAACTGTCTCTAAAATAAATTTCTGGATAAACTTAAAGCTTGCGTGTTAGACCACTTTAGAATAAAGTACATATGCGTGTACAATGGCTATACAGCTACACTTTGTACAGATTTTCTTGATCGTGGCAAAAAGGTAAACTCTAAATCGGCGTGGGAAATATAATTCACTTGAACCAGAAATGCTTATGCACAGGCCAAGGTCACAAAAACCGTGCGAAGCCGCAGGAACCAGCTAGTATTTTACTAAATAAGAATTTCACAACTTATACCAATAATACAATAATAAAACAGGGTATCGAAGGATTCGAAAGAACTTATTTCAATTCATTTCCTGCCTAAGTTATTTATGGTTTTATAGTCGAGTTAGTGTAGAGGTTCTGACTGAGAAAATATACACATATCTAGGTCTTTAAAACCAACTTAGATTAATTACGGAGTATCTATTTCTGATCTACAATATTTCTCGTTCTGTAATTGATTTTCATTTTTAATCCTTAAAAGACTAATTTTGGAGAAAATTAAATGTTTCTATCAATCTTTAGAAATAGAATAATGAAAAATCCTTAAAACTAACCATACAAATTTAAAAATATACGTTTAAACTAAGATTTTGTAATAGACGTTTTATTGTTCTAGGACTAAAGGGAAATACTGTAACTGATTTTCATTGTTAATCCTTAAAAGACTACTTTTGGAGAAAATTAAATGTTTCTATCAATCTTTAGAAATAGAATAATGAAAAATCCTTAAAACTAACCATACAAATTTAAAAATATACGTTTATACTAAGATTTTGTAATAGACGTTTTATTGTTCTACGACTAAAGGGAAATACTGTAATTGATTTTCATTGTTAATCCTTAAAAGACTACTTTTGGAGAAAATTAAATGTTTCTATCAATCTTTAGAAATAGAATAATGAAAAATCCTTAAAAATAACCATACAAATTTAAAAATATACGTTTATACTAAGATTTTGTAATATACGTTTTATTGTTCTGGGACTAAAGGGAAATACTGTAATTGATTTTCATTGTTAATCCTTAAAAGACTACTTTTGGAGAAAATTAAATGTTTCTACCAATCTTTAGAAATAGAATAATGAAAAATCCTTAAAACTAACCATACAAACTTAAAAATATACGTTTATACTAAGATTTTGTAATAGACGTTTTATTGTTCTAGGACTAAAGGGAAATACTGTAATTGATTTTCATTGTTAATCCTTAAAAGACTACTTTTGGAGAAAATTAAATGTTTCTATCAATCTTTAGGAATAGAATAATGAAAAATCCTTAAAACTAACCATACAAATTTAAAAATATACGTTTATACTAAGATTTTTTAATAGACGTTTTATTGTTTTAGGACTAAAGGGAAATATTGGCTTGCTGAGGCTTGCTGTTTTTTCCATTTCCCTGTTTTTTTAAAGTACATTTAAAATGCCATAAAATATCTCTAGGGAGCCAACCAGTATCGGGTACCCTTACGTGCTTTCATTTTTAGCTTTTTTCATTCAGGAGAGTCATACAATAAAGTTGGAACTGCATTACAATACATAAGATAGTTTAATTTGATACTTATAAATTCAATAGTAATAATTATATATTAATTGGTCTTTCCAATCCGTAATACATAACTTTGATCAAGCACTCCATATTAATATGTTGTAAAATTTAGTTGCAAATAAATGTATATGCCTCTTTGATGAAATTAAGCTGAAAATTTCAACAGCTGTTTACTGTCAGTTAAATTTGGATTTTGTTTCGTAAATATTAGTACATTAAAAATTTTTTTTTAAATATGCCAGAAATATTTAAAACATTTCTCTCCTTAAATTCTTTAATATAATTTGGGTCATAAAAAATTACCAGATTCGTTCATCTTTTCCCGAGATTATCGCTTAGCAACACATTTAATGATTTATCTTTTATGAATAAGAATGAATAAAAACAATAATAGATCATTATACTTTTTAAATGTTATTCTCGTGGTCAGAAACTGTTCGTTCTTAAAATGCTTACAATATTACAAAAAAACTATTTGATCTCAACATTATTTTATTATTTTAAATTATGCAGATACACACTTCTTAAAACAACTTAGTTAAGCATCTCGTACACTATATTTTTGATCATCTGATTATTTATGGCAAAGGTAAGAGCGCTTCGGAAATTAATTTCAATAAACACATTATTCCTGAAATAACGAATCGCAGTGTGTAGGTGATTTTCCTTATTTAGCCAGTGTTGGTATCTTTCGATACATGAATCAGGTCTAATATTCAGTTCTTTTCCAATGGAAAATAATATTCGTCATAAAAATATAAGAGACAGTCTCACCAATGTTTCATAATGCAGAGAAATATCGGTCACGGGTCGCAAGCATCTGTTTTGCCATCTGGTTTATATCGGTTCTTTCGGCATAACACTATAATAGAATACATACTAGTAATTTTCTGCTTTAAAAAACCTTTACTTGCCATATTTTTTGAACCATACGTTGTCTTTAGAATACTTATAATCTGCATTACAAATATGTCTATTTGAACTGATACAGTTAGGAATCACTTGGAAGGAAACGTTTAAAACTATTGTCTAAATTCCTAATTACAAATTGGCCTTTCAAATTGAATTTAGTTACGTATAAATTAAAGTAATATTTCTTTCTTTATTGATTTGACAATAAACTGTATTTCTAGTTTATACTAAACAAATCATGCCAGAGAGGTTTGACACTCAATTAATCCATTAATAGTAAAACAGCATATTTGCAATCCTCAAGTTTGCCATTTAAAAAAGTTATTAAATAGTAACTCATGGACATTTTAATTAAAACAAATATATTTTATTTAATATATAACTGTTAAACTTGTATTAACATCTTTACATATTTTTCACATAGATATAAGAGTTTTACTGCGAGATTTATACCTGCTGCAGTCTGACGTTACTACTGAGATAAAGAACACGTTTATATTAAATATCATAAATTAATTAATATAGTACTAATATAAATATAAATTAAATAGACTACTAAAAGTAAATACATACGTGGACAGCTTTTTTGGGTTAAAGAAATACGGACAGAATTGCGGAGAATAAGGACTCAAACCAAGACGCTACTTTATTACAGTGTGTTTTATTACAGTTACTCGTATATGTCGCTGCGTCGCCATGAAAGAAAAGTACGTGCGTGTTACTATATAATTCAAATTAACGAAAAATATCTTAGTAATAATTTTTATACATATTGCAGTTAAGTTTTAACATGCTTATGAAAAGAAATTAAAAAATATTTGAAAATGGTGTAAGACTAAATACAAATTTCGCAATAACAATTTACATACCGATAATAACCAAGTAATAACAAATTATTATTGCTTATCTTACAACGTAAATTATGAAGACTATAAATAAATGGATAAACGAAATAACAAGAGCTGTAAAAATAGCAGTGTGACTAGGGAAAGAATCGTTTATCAAAACATTAAATTAATTTTATACTAAACATACCAATAATCATGTTTTTACAGTATCCATTACAAAAATTATTTAAGCATTATTTTAATAACGGAAATTCCAGTATTTTTAAATTTCTTTTAAACATTTGATTAAGGCTAATAATAAAAAAACAATCTGACTATACAAATGTTTAAGTTTTACGCTCTCCACATTTTTATAACAAAAATATACAAATATATATTCCATGTGAAGTAATCTCCTAATACTTAGTGAAAACGCTGAATAAGTTATTTTAATAAAAACCACTGTTGATGCTGAATTTTTAATATTTGATCGTGAATGCAAACGAGCATTGAGCAAGGGTCAGTGAACGAGTTGAATTTGGAATCTATGAAGACGAACCTTTGAGGTGTTGAGCAGAGACCTGCAGTGAATATAAGAAGGCGGTTTACTTAGCACGAACCATGTATAGTAACACGTATACTATAAAAGAAATTAATCTGTATTGTTAAGAATGTACGAATTAAATAAATCAACCCAGGAATTCCTGTAAACTATTTTCCGATACGTTTGCCTTCAGATACTCCTACTGAAGTCATAGTGTGTTTCAAAACAATCCTAAAAATAAACAGATTAAATATATATTAAATTTCCAATACAAACCATATATAATGCTAACACATTCTGTTATGATTCATACCCTATGATTCATATAGCGTTTAGCAAGTGATATTTGTTTGCTTTTGTTTAAATTATACGTTAAATAAGTACACAGAAAAAGTGAAATGTCAAAACATGACTACCATTCCATACATTGAGTTGCTCTTCTAAGGCCAGTAATTATATCGCTTAATATATTATAATTATTCTAAGGAATGTTACCACATCGTATTAACGAATTGGAAGCGCATAATCCAGTTTTAAACGATAAGTACCCTCAACGAAACAGTTATTTAATTGTTCGATTAAAGTTTCGCTTGAAAAATTTAGATCAATCTGTACATTAGTTCTGTAGCCTCTTAAGTATTTAATACGATTCTAATAATATTAATTAAATTGTATAATGTGTACATTTAGGATTCTGAGAACTCACCATTACACACAAAGTTAGGATAAGGTAAAGATGCATGGAATAAAAACAAATACTCAAATATAATTAACATGATTTATTATTACTCCATCTTTCGATAGTTGATGATTAATTATTTTATGTTAAATTTTTAGTTTTTATATATTTAGTTATATGGAATTAATTTGAGCGATTTAAAAGTAAATCAAACAATAATGTTTTATCCTCAGCAGCATGTTAGAATTAATTTTGGAATTTTTTTACGTAGAAAAATGTTGAATTTACTAAGTTTTTATTACATATATGTAACAAAATTTCTCAATAAATGTGAATGTATTTTCATGGGTGTAATTTGAGTTTAGTGACTGTTTCAAAGTATACATACATTCATTGATCTAATTTTTTAGAATATCGTGGTTATTCTTATAATAGTGGTTTTGAAATTCATTGTATTTTAATCTGTGTATTCCACAGTTGCTAAATATTAAATTTGGTTTACTGGTTTATAATATTTTTCTACAAATAGTTCCAGTTTAGAATGACAATCGATATAATTTATAAAATAATGATTTGCCAATTTTTGTCACAAAGCTTATTATATATCCCCTTGATACTTATATTACAATTATTTAAACTATCTAATTCTTCTTTCTTCTTATTTAATTTTTTCTGGCTCTTTAAAAATGCAATAATCATGACTTAAACACATGATTTAGAATACAATTTTCAATGAATTTTTTATTCTTTATTAATACAGCTGCTTTCATTGGAACTTTGTATAATTTATTTGTTACTGAATAAAATGCAGTATTTTATGACGTTACATTCTTACAGAATAATATTAGGTATGTAAACCTACGCACGACGTATATTATTTTATATGCATTAACATGCTTCACAAACACTTTTTTTGTCGTGTAAAAAAACAACATTTTAACACTATGTAACTAATGTAATTGTGTACAATCAGAAGGACTACTGCACCCGTTTTTGGCCTTGTTTACTTTTTAGAAATCTTTAATAAAATAAAGTAGATCTTAATTTAATAAGCTTTTGAAATTTTTTTGACTATACATTAATAAAATCCATAATTATTTAATATGTTTCAAAGTCAAACCTGTATTAATACATAAATTTAGACCTGTAAATCTTAGATGCGTTTCATTGGATTTAAAAATGAATAAATATGTATTTTCTTATTAGCTCGTTTTAAACATTTTCAATGAACAATGTGTGTTACTTATATATTAAATTGGTGTTTATTTTAAAGATCTTATAATTGTCTGCTCTTTGTTATTATCACGCGTCAATATGAAATAATTGTTATTAAATATTTACTTTATGAATTATAATAAATTAATAAAGGAATTAAATTATACTAAAAATTGAGCTTAGTTTCCGAAAATAGGATAGTCTATTGACCGTGTAAGTATAACAAACTTACTTAAAAGATTGTTCAAGAAGAAATAAAACACTTAGCGAAAAGTTGTTTAAAAAACTAGTTTCCGAGCTGAGTGTGGACTTGCATTGAATAGCGCTTTACATTAATTGGCTAAGTTTAAAAGTTTATTTCCTATCGTCTTATATATTAAAATTCGTTTAATACCAAATAATTGTAACTATTTTTCATAACAAGGCAACTCCTTATTATTAAATAAAAAATAGTATTTGAAATTATCAATAACGTATAGTTCACCTTTCTTGGAGCATATCTTGAATGTTCAGAAAATTATACCAGGCACAATTAAACCTTTCCACTACAGAAACTTTAAGTTAATTTATTATATCAAGAATACCTAGGGACGAAATAGATTGCAGAGTTGATTTGAGCGAAAACGATTCGACCCTTCGTTTGCTGACTTTACAGCGCCATCTTTCTGAATATTTAACTTTGCTTCGAATAAAAAGTACACTTATTGAAAAGAATGAATTTTGAACCGTTATGGTTATGAGAACCGTGAGATAATATTTTAGAGGCTCGATTAAGAAGGACCACTTCACACTAGGCAGTGAAGACGCCGAACACACTGATTTTAACAAGAGTTCACCAGGTTACACATAATGAGTTTATGAACAGTGCATATTCAAAGAAAGTGTAGGAAATAAACAGTTACCTTTGTTTTCATGAGAGGTAACTTACCGTAGACTGCTGTTGTTGAGGGCCAGGTTGTGATCAGTAAGTGTGGAAATAGGCTGCTGTCTTGTAGGCAGGCGTGAAGACGGAAGATCTACTTCACGGATTCACTCACGCACAATACGACCGCAAACGAATAGTTCATAACACTGTGGCCAGTCCTGTAGAGCACGGTAGACGCGGGTGTCCGGGAACAGAGACGTTCGTGTAGAGATTGCCAATCCAGAGCACTGACTTTAATGTTAATGTAAATATACAACAAATAGAGATAAACTAATATTTAAATGAGAGAGTAACACATGGGGGAAAGAGTAAGTATGGTAAGCAGTGGCTAGAGTGTACACAAGTGCCCCAGGCGGGACCGAGAGTATAAGGAGCAAGCGTGCCTACGCTAGCAAGGTGGGCAACTGATAAGTCAACCGTTGTGATTGGTTGGTGAGTGTACAGTAAACAGCTGATTCGTGAAACAATGGTTCATTGGTCTGTCGCTTTACGTGAATATTTTAATCCAGTAAGGAATGGTATTGTAGGCACTAGGCCGCAGAAAGAGATATAGAATTAATGCAGTATGTACAGTTTAGTAAAATAAAGGCAAATATAGAGTATAAATTGCCCAAAAAATATATACATAATTATTGTTCAATAAAACTAGCCTTTTCATATTAGGCAATAAAAAACAAGTTATTTAATGCAATAATACTTAACACTTATTATGCCGAAAAAACTATATTTTTAGTACGTTTTATCACATGACTAATAAAAGAACATTAAACACATTCCAACATATATTTAGCTTATTACATTGCCAACTACACAAAGAAAATAGGAAGACGAACGTTAAGCAATTGTCCGCGAAGTCAATGATTACGGTCTTCGACTGTATACGTTTCACCGAAAGCTTGCCACCACTATCGGTGATGTGTCAACAGAAACCGTGGTGAGAATGAGGCTGTTAAACGAGGACACGTGGAATGCCGTTAACTCCGTTCGTCCACATTGTCCTTCAAGAGAAACGAGAAGAGGGTTGGCTCACTGATCTTTTCACTCCTGGAAGAATATCATGGATCCGCGATGCATGCGACCAAGCATGAAGTAATCATGGAAAATTTACTCGGCTTGGATCACCGCGGCCCATAGTGGTTTTGGTGGGTATTCTCTGTGCTGAACGGGGCAAGTCCCACACTCTGTGAGTAAATGCACACACACACACACACACACACACACACACACACACACACACACACACACACACTCATACACACATTTAATCTCCGAACTGTGTTCGGAGTATACAGGCAGTGTAAATTCACTTTTAATCAGTTTCAGGCCGATTTTGAAAACATTTTAAGTAAAACAAGTAATCCTACAATTATCACGGGGGATATGAATGTATGTTTATTGAAAGATAATAATTCAACAAAAAACTATCTTAATTTATTTTCAGCTTTTGGATTTAAAAGTTTAATTAACATTCCAACTAGAGTGGTTAATAACAGCAAAACCTGTATAGACCATGTCCTTTTAAGAAATTCAATACCATTAAATGTTGACTGTAACGTTGTTGAGCTTAACATTACTGATCATTATGCTCTGAATATATCTATATCTAAGTTATTCAATGTTACTGAACGACCAAAATACTGCAGATTGGTAGACTACAAAATGTTAAGAAGGCAGTTGCAACTAGCTAGTTGGAATGATGTTTACAATATAGATGATGTAGATTTATGTGTATCAAATTTTTACAAAATTTATAATAAATGTTTTGTGTCTTCTTGTACGTTAAAGAAATTAAATAGTAAATGTAGAAAGAGGAATGTATGGGTCACAGATAACTTGGTACAAATACTCAATAGGAAAAATTGCTTATATAAGGAATACTGTAAAAATAGATTTAATTTGGCATTAAGAAAGGAGTATAATAATCTTTCAAGGTATGTAACTGGGCAAATTAGGAGAGCAAAATTGGATTATTATTCTTCATTGATTGACAATTGTAAAGGTGACTCCAGGAAATACTGGAATGTTATTAAAGGCATTATTAAAAACAAAAGGAGTTCTCTTGTCAATATAAGAATTAATGGTAATTTAGTTAATGTTAGTGGTAATGAATATTTAATTGCTAGTGAGTTTAATAATTATTATACATCTGTTATTCCTGAATTAAAAAATAAAGCATTTGGTTATGACATGTTTATGGAAAACTGCAATAATGAAAATGAATTAGTTGGAAGTTTTAATTGTACTTACTTGGACGTGGTCAATTCAGTCATGTCAATAAAAGACAAACGTAGTTAGTACGGGTATGGATGGTATTAATATACGTACTGTTAAAAAAATCTTGATGTATTTGCTCCTCTTTTGTGTAGTATGTTCAAAAAATCTTTAGAACAAGGAAAAGTACCTGATGAGTTCAAATTGGCCATTGTAGTCCCTATTTTTAAGTCTGGTGATAAATCGGAAGTATCTTCTTACCGCCCAATTTCCGTTATTAGTGTAATAGCAAAGATATTTGAGACAATAATTAAAAATAAAAATACTTGATTTCTTTACTCAAAGATCACTCTTTTCTAATAATCAGTATGGATTTATTCCTGGTAGAGGGATAGACCTAGCAGTTGAGAATCATGTGAGTTCTATTGTAAATGCATCAGATAAATATAAATATACAGTGGCTGTTTATCTAGACTTTCAAAAAGCATTCGATGTATTAGATATTAATTTGTTGTTGAATAAATTTGGGAAATTTGGTTATGGTGGATTGGCTCTTTAATGGTTAAAATCTTTTTGTATAGGAAGAAAACAAGTTGTTAAAATTAATAATGTTATTAGTGATCCATTGGAATTGTACTTTGGCACGGCTCAAGGCGGAGTCCTGGGACCTCTTATGTTCCTTGTGTACATCAATGACTTGTTAGAATTAGATATGTATTCAACTGTGTTTGCTTATGCTGATGACACTGCACTAGTGTGCTCTGCCTACAATAAGCAATCACTACAGCTTAAGATTAAAAAAGATCTAGATAAGGTCTCTCAATGGCTGTCAACAAACCGACTTTTGATAAATTCTACTAAGTCTAAGTGTATAGTTTTTTATGATTATCACCTCACTAATGAGCATTTACAACGGGAATTTAATTTGATGTGTCATAAGCACCAGTGTATTTATAATTGTGCTTGCAGTAATATTGAGGTAGTTGACTATGTAAAATATCTAAGCATGTATATAGATAAAAGCCTTAAATGGGACCATCACATTAATTTTTTATCATTGAAATTAAGAAAGGTAAATTATGTTTTGTATCACCTTAAAGGTTTTGTAAGAAGTGACCAATTAATGAATGTTTATCTTTCTTGGTTTGAAAGTCTAATGAGGTTTGGAATGATTCATTATGGTGGAGCCTACAATTCTTGTTTAAAATCAGTTATTATGAATCAAAGGCATGCTGTGAGAATTATATACAATGTAAAACGCATGGACAGAATGAGCTACCTTTTTAAAGAAAAGAATATATTAACATTTGAGCAACTTTATAAGTATTCAGTAATCTTGTATATTACTAAATTTATTTACCAATTTGACCTTAGAGAAAGTAATAGAGTCGCTAGAGCTAGTCAACAGATAGTTTTAAGAGTTCCTTTCTTAACTAAAGAATCAAGTAGACACCAGTTTTGCTATTTGGGTCCCAGAATATATAATAACTTCCTGCTGCACTATGGCGATAGAATTATGTTTGAAAAAACCCCAAGGTAAATATGAAAGAACTTGAATATTTGAAAAGTATGCCAGTTGAATAAACCTAAAGTATTGTTAAATTGTTATCTTGAACCAAATTGTTTTTGTTATACGTGCTTCTCTATTA
>NW_025783308.1:0-34908 GCF_021130785.1 Homalodisca vitripennis | reverse complement strand
GGTTTGGGATTAAAAATATAAAAGGAAAAAAAAAAATTTTGGTCTTTCCTGCCCGCAACCTGGTAGGTATAAAGCTTAAGGTGTTCAATTAAATTTTCAGTCGTCATGAAATATAAAATCACGGTAAGGTTAAGTTCATTTATATTTTATGGGGAAATAATGATAGATAGTAACAATTTTTCCGGAAAAGATCACGATGGTTTGCCAAAAAGAGATTATTGGTTTGTATTATAAGTTATGTTATAGTACCTTTTTAAATTTCAATAATATAAACTTCAAATGAACTGTTTTAACTATATTGTAAAAAAAAAAAATTAATATTGAATATATCTTTTCTCAATATTGATTCACTGCCTCGAAACGAATCCCAATAACACTAACAGATGAATTAAAAAATTATGAATTATTACCATAGGGAAAAGGGAAAAAAAATAAATTGCAAAAGGTTAAAATAGTTCCAAACAAAACTTTTTTTGAGAGAGCAATAACAATTTAAGAAAAATTTCATGTCCCACAAAGAATTGTCATTTACAGTTAATCCAGTTTTTTTTTTTGGTAAAGAAATTTAGAATTTGTCACAGCTCATGACCAAATAAATTTAAAAATGGGAACGTAAATTTCCTACGAAATTAAAAGTGGAAGATAAACCCTAAATCTTATTTAAATTGCCATTTGGGGGAACGAAAAATTTATTACATTTTATCAAAAAATAAAATAACAAAGTTTTTTAAAATTTTACAAATTTTTTATTTTAGTTCCAAGCAAGCATACAGAGGATGGTATTCATACACCTATATTTTTATGAAAAATAAAAATTTTAAATAATTTATTTGTTAAATTTTAAACAAAACGCACAGAAAAAATAATGAAACACGTCTAGAATTGTCTTCTCTTAAGGGGAAATATTTTTACATTTGGGTTTACAGTCCTGATGTAACTTGACAATAAACAACCCCATCAAACCTAATTTTTCGGCCCTAAAGACTTTCCAATCTCGAAATAATATTTCACTGCAATACAAACACAAAATGAAGTAAATGTGGAGTATGTGTCTTAACATCCTGAAGAACAAAAAAAACCCTTCCAAATCGCCCCTTTTAAGAACAAATTGAACGTAAGGAAAAGGGTTCATTTAGATTATAAATATATTTATGAAGGATCAATTAGTTTCGGGAATTCTGTATTTATTTTAGAAAGTTATACTTAACTTGTCGTTTACTAATTTTTTTTATATCGAAAAGGCTTACCTTAAGGGGGCGCTCACCCCAAGGGCCCGAAAACGCAGAAGATGTTTTCAAAAAAACCGCTTGGACCTGGGGAAAAAACGGTTGTAGGGAGGGCAATGAGTAGTTGCTGAGGAAGGGATCGGAACTTACCAGCGCCTCCGACATTTGCCGAGCGAGGGACCCGATAACGGGACACGGGGCATCTTATTATTTGCCGAAAGAAAATGCGTTCGGCTCGTAACAACGCACTCGCCCACGTAGTGTAGAATCGGCTAAACATATAAACGTAAACCGGGAAATTTTCCTACCCTTACTCCCTTTGTACAACTACTTTTTAATTTTTAGCAATAAAACGTTTTAGAAAAAATATTAATTTTTGTTAATTTTTAAAATTCGGGCTACTGAAATATTGAAAAGAACAGAAACGTAAAACTTCCCGTGATATTGTCAGGGCAAGGTCTACCGACTGGAATACTGGAAAAACTGGGCAAGGCAGGAAAATTTTTATAAAACCATAGAAAATTTAAATAATTGTAAGTTTTTCAACAACCTAACATAATTTTATTTAATTTTTTTATACTAAAGTAAAACCCCACAAAATTTTCTTGTAAATAAATCATTCTTTCATTTTTTTGAAAATTACGTTCTCATAATTTTGCTTTACAATGGTACTGAACAAATTCCACTCTAACATAATTAACACATGTTATAAACCGTGTTAAAATGACCAATTTAATAGAAAGGTATACAGAGTGAATTAGTTTTTCAACTGAAAACATATTTGTTTGCAATAGTTTATAATAATGTTATATTAGGACTAATCTTTTTATTTCAAACCAGTTGAATGTACATGGAACACGATCCTATGCCAATAAAGTAACAAAGAGTGTCTTTCTTGATACATATAAGCGTGCTTTTGATACTATAATCAATAAAGCTAAAATAAAAACAAAACGCTATACAACCTAGTTATAAATGTAATTAATTTATTAATATTATTCCTTCTCAAACGTTTTCCTTATCCCTGAAAATTAAAGGAAACTTTTCTCCCGGGGGGGGGTTCCGGAATTTCGCTAAGATGCTTTTATTCACGACGCGAGTAGCAAACAGAATAAAAAGTTTAATCTCTCATTCGTACAGAACATCTGTACGGTCAAAGGAGTTAAATACTCCTATTCAGGATAATAGTACGACTCGAATATCCGGTACAGTATAGGAAAAACTTGTGGACGCAAAAAACTTCCCCGTCTAATAATAAAACCATTAATTTATTTTTCTTAATGGCAGATTTTTAATTACATTTCTACACTAGGTAGTACAGAAAATAAGGTAGATGTAAATAATTGTAAATTTGATTAATTACCAAGAAGCGCTAGAAAAACCAAGCGGTTGTACACGATCGCATTTTTCAGATATGGTATTGTTACAAATAATAAATCGTGAACGTTGTCACCTTTTGTCGTGTATATCGAATGTTGTGGGCCGAAATCACTGTCGGGATCATCATTGACGATGAAATTACCAGTCCTATAAATAATATTCAGGTTTACCATAGGTGCTTTCTGCTAGTCCTTGTCTCCTCTTAGTGAGTAGGGCCCATTCCTTGTGACAATTGTTCTTTGAAACATTAAATTATACAGATTCTGAAAAAACTTCTTACATAATATGTATCAGAGATTCTACGTAAAGTATTTAGTGGATCATACTTCAATGATTCAGAGAGTAGAGAGCCCAATTAGGAACGCGTAATAAATCACGACAATCTAGTTTTTCTTCAACTCGATAAAGAATATTTTTTCCTCAGAAAGAAATTGATCAACCGATTGCCCTGTGAATTTTTTTTATATAGCAAAATGACGATGGTTATTTAACAAAAAGCTTTAAGTCTAGTTCTGAAAAAGTATGAAACAGTTAATGTCTTGCAGATCATGACTTTTTTAATTACTTATAATAATGAAGTAAACTATTAGACAACATAAGTAATATGTTATATTAGTGTCTGATAACTTAGAAACAGACATTCAAAAGTTAAATTTTTCTTTTAAACGGTTTCTTTTTACAGAAGCTTTATACAAATATTTATCAATATATATAAACTTATTAAACGGAACAGGTTCAAACTCAGCAAAGGGTAATAATGCAATTGAAACAAAATAATCAATAACTAAAGCGAGAATAAGGTTAAGTGCATAATATGGATTGAACATAAACAACAATAACGATAAAGAAAATTACCTACACATAGGGGAGCCGCTTTACAATTGAGGTCAAAATTACTTAATGGTAAAACATGTTAAAATAAAATTGACAATAAAAAATAATTATATCAAAATTATTCCTAAGAACAAAAATAACAACAAAAACGAGAAGACTCTAAATATAGGAGTCGAAAAAATTACAATAAATTTAGATAAAAAAACTACAAAAAATTACCTAGTGTTTAGTATTTTTCTTACTCCTGAGGGACAGGCGAGAAAGGAAAGAAACAGTTAAAAAATCATGCACGAGGGGAAAGAGAAGAAGACAGGGATAAGGCTCCGTGTGGCGTCTGAGGACAGTCTTTGTAGGCTCTCATCGACCGCGGCCCCGAAGCAGTCAAACAACTGCTCTCCCTCGCTAGGAGGCATAGGCGTTGTTAAAAAGACGGGATACGTCTGTTTCTGAGCCATGAAGTGGTGAGCTGGAATCATAATAAACGTCCCATTATTGTACTCTAAGAAGTAGTGTGGCAATTTAATATTTTCTTCATATTGTTTACATTATTGACTAGACCCCCCCCCCCCCCCCCAAAAGGAAAAAATGTTTTTTTTATGTTAGCTAGAGTTTGTGGATTCATTCGTGGGCGAATATAGATTTTTCTGTAGGCATTAATCTGCTAGTTCCATTGCATTGATTCCTCGAACCGTAACTGCAAGGGTCAATGTATGAGTTATATGGCATTAATTTTGAAGAAGAAAAAAAGATTTTTTCTGGAATTTACCATGCAAAACTATTTATGATTGTGTGATTACTGATTGTTTTGTGTCCTACCTAATATTAATTACTTACCTATTAAATTATCACTTATAACTATTCTTTAATATTTACACCATACACGGATTTAAAGTGAGAAATACATAACATCCAAGGATAATCCAGCCACGTTGTGTGTTTATTAATTGGTGTCTATGCCGAGATAATGACAAAACCCGGGTAACATATTTAGCCAGAGATGTTCTCCATAGCCTGGGATACTTTTATCAGCACGGTGAGCCCGCACCAGTAGCACGTATTAGCGCCATTACTAAATGATGAAGTGGTTAGTATGTGTTAATGTAATCAAGGAACGTGGTTTAACATACGTGTGGGTATACGTCATACTGGAATTAAAAGAAATTTAATCACCTTGAGGGAATGAACATTGAAAAATTCCTGCTTTACAAATGCCTTCATGCAAACTTATAATAATAAGAAAATAATTTTCGTTGAATTTATTATTGGAATTAATTGTTTTTCCAGACTTTACAAATGCCTTCAATGCAACTATAATAATAAGAAACACATTTTTGTTGAATTTAATAGGAATTAATAGTTTACTCACAAGAAAGAACACTTGTCTAATAAAAATAAAGAAATCAAAAAAGTTTGCTGTATGTAACACAATTTTTATTTTAAAAAAGTAAACTTTAAGAAACACAAAATATAACAACCATAATATCTGTCTAAATTAAAAAGATAAGAAATAATTATATATTAAATATAATATAACATAATATTACCAGTTTCCTGTTAACCTCGTCCCTCCGGTATAGGCTAAGCCTTTCCGACTGTGGTTGTTCTACTTAACCTAGTCAGACATAAAGTAACTAATGGGCAAACCACCCCTTCTTCTCTCCGACGTATTACAACATATTTCAGTATTACTGTATTATATCCATTAAATTTTTGGCAGTTAAGTTTTTAATGATAGCATCTGCCCTATGAATTGTTTTAAGCAAACCCGAAAACTCCCTAGATAATCTCTTCGCAATATTAATGGAAAATTGAATTTTTTATTAGTTTCACAATCAAAATTGCAAATAATAAAATCAAAATTGAAAGGCAATATTATTTTTGAAAAACAAAATGTTATTTAAAGGATAACTTTTAACCGTATCTTGCTGATGAATAATTTCAATGAAAATATATTTTTAAACAAGGAACAACAAACACCTACACTGCATGTTACTTGTTACCATGTTGAATATACTAAATATACAATAATAATAAATTATAGATGTCCGAAACCACCTCAATTCTAAATTAAATTATAACTGAGTAATATTGACTTTAAAAGTTTTTATAGTATACAATAATTTATATATATTTATTTTGTTGTATAACCAAAATTCTCCATTCTACGCAGACTAAATTTTTTGTGGGTTACTAAGAATATAAATTTATAAATGTAATGATCATCATTAACATTTATTTTAAAACTTGTATAACCAACAAAAACTTTTTTTAATAAAAATGTTTTACTCTTTTCACTGACACAGTTCTACCTTTACAGAAATAAAGTTGAACGTAAGATTTTTCTAGTCTAGCTCAATTTTTTCCTTCAATGATATCCCGCCCCTCTGTTATAAATTTTCAGAAACTATATAAAAAAACTCCAAGGATTCGACATAACACCATCGCTGATTCCTAGATTTTGCCAATTGAAAGGATTGGACTCGTTTAAAACTTTTAAGTTTATAGATTGGATTTCTTTCCTCAATAGAGATGCCCTTAAAGTGTAGGTTTTCGTTGACGCTAAACCATAAACCAAACTCCCATAGGTAGACATTAAGTATTAATCCGAACTAAATATATTTCTTCTCTTTTTACAAATGAAGTGTTAGCCTCTATAATTAATTTCGATGCTATAATATATAGAAGGCAAAATTCTGACCTGTTCCATCTGTGATAGAGTTCCACTAAATTCAGAACCAATAATAGAAAGGATAGAGTATTATCTAGTGAGTAACTAGGAATACTCAAATTATTTAAAAGGCAAATAGTACTAATACAGAAATATCCTATCAACATTCCCATACGGTGAAAACGAGCCGACACCAGCAAAACTTACACTATCTAAAGAGGAACGACAAAAGTTATTTTAATAATTTATGGCTTCGTATAACATGCTACAGTTTATCGAAGTAGCCTAGTTTTGCTTCTGAAATTTGTGTCGGTATAAAATAGGTGGGGAAAATGCATTATATACAGATTTGTGAGTCTTTTACGATACTAATCGACTCCTGATGAAATATTAGGTTACAGCTTGTTAGATGTATGGAAAAGACAGTTTTAGAAATTGGTTGTTGTCCTGATATTCTCGCATGTGTATATTTTCTTTATGATTACAAATATAGATAAGTTATATGTATGTAAATATCACGTCCTACGGAACGGGTTAGAGTATTGCTGATGTTTAACGGCAATCGCCAAACGCTTATATGGTAATATAGCTCATATGTGTGTTTTAAGGAGCTGTTATTATGTGGCATGCCTGTTATAGTAACGGTAAACTGTAATAGTTGCACATATTATCATTTTCATGTTTTGGAGATAAAACAAAGGTATTTTGATATCAACTCAATCTATCACAATAATTACTAGGTCAATTCTGATATTAAGTTTTTGTGTTAAAATGCATATTAAACTGTTTTGTTCTGTTTAGATAAAATGCTTTTAAAATATTTTTAAATACTATTGCCTTCCTCTGGTTACTTTTTCTGCGAGTATTAAAACCAACCATTTTTGGCTCAAAGTGTTTGTATAGTTAACCCTAAGATTTATGAAATATTTAAATGCAACCTTGTTTTAATTTTCAAGTCTTTGAAAGGCCACGCTGTTCTTCTGTAAGTGTTTTTTCTAGGTCCACGAACTACAAATTGGTTTCACAAAGTAAATTACCTATCTCAAACTGAATCATATGCCCTTTCTGTTGTCGGAACAATCCCTTTATATTTATAACACGAACAGAATGTAACATAAAAATTGCCTTATTCATATGATCTTAATACGATTTGAAGAAGAAAAAATATTTTAACCCATCGAAAAAAACAGGTGACAACGCACATTTAGTTTTTTGATAGTTTTTTTCATTAATCCCTTTTTAATAATTATTTTATTAATTTAATATATTCCTAATTGGTTTGTTCCGCGTTCATCTCGTTTCTTTGATTTTATAATGAATGATAATTGTAATCAGCATTCGAAATATTGTTTATGGATTAAAAAAACTTTGGACGGCAATACAAAATGAAGAAACAGAAAAGTTAAGATTTGGAGACATAATTAGTTTGTTAAATATACAAACAACTAAAACAACTCTGTTGTATAATATTCAAATTAAAAACTTTTAATTTTTTGCGTAAATAAGTAATCGTAGATGAACAGTTGTTGCGATTAATCTATTAACCATGAGAACATCTCACTCAATAAAATTGGCAAGGTAAGAAGATTTAATTTACGCATATAAAGACCAGTGCTCCTTAAGGATATTTGCAGGAGCCATACACTGCTTACACCTATTCAGCTACCAACCACTCCGCGTATGCTCACGTTTGCAGACAGCCGATGCACTCTTAATACCCAGTAACACTAAATCATTGTTCTAAGTAACATTACGAAGTCATTACATAAACGACGTACGTGTGGTTACGGCTCTACAAGTACAACTAATAGATTAAGTGTTGGTCCACTGTGAAATAAAGTTCTAAGGTGTTAATATATTGACAATTAGTGTTATATTTTTTAAATTTTTGTTTGTTACTTTTCACCTCCTTTTCATGTATTCGTATAAATAGAGTAGAGCATATTTTAAAATATTCCTTCAGAGGTTACCATAGCAACCAGGGTATTTTTCCAGGAAATTTATTAAAGTATATGTCATGTAAAGGTTCGGCATATGTCGTGTTAAATCTTTGCAGAATACACTAAATTCGACCAGGAGGTATCATACATATGGCCACACTATTTTCACGGATATCAAAGCAAACGATTTTTATTAGTTTAATCAATTTTTATTAAAGGTAATTCACTAAAGTATAATCGTACTAAAGACCATCCTAATTGAAGTATTTCCACTTAAATTTATAAAGAAACGCCTCCACTAACTATGAAATAGGATTTTTGTGAGGCCCTTTTGTTTTCCAAAGAACACATCAATTCGGAAACCCACAACACAAATAAAAGTATTCTATTTATGTCCTTGAATAACAGCAATCATTATGCCATGTCGCCCACGTTTAAACGTCAACGACCAGGACAATCACTAAGATAGTCCCAAAATTGTTTAAAAATGATGATTTGAATTGCCTTAATATATTTTGATTCATATGTTTGATTGTCTTTTGTAAAAAGGGTATATTTTTTCAAACAGTTTCATAATGTATCATCTTTCATAAATATAGAGCAATATTTTGTATTACATAATAAACATATATGAATCAATTATATTACATGCTAATATAATACAAATAAAATTTGCACATATTGCACTGGATGTACTTTCACTCTGTTTTGATACCAAATTTTTAGTTTATAGTTAATTATATGTAAAAACTCTTGCATTGAAAGCTATATGAGTTAATTTTGCCGGCAGTTTTGAATCTTAGTCAAGTATGCTCACTTTTCTTACAAAATACATGCATGCTAATATTGTTGTCGTTAGCCTTCACAGTTAGCTCCCAGGATATATAAAAAAAGTGTTCATATATCGAATATAAAACTCGAATGTGCCTTATGCCAAAAATGGAAATTCAGTCATTTCGTTTTCTCTTGGTCCAGTTTATTCCTCGATGGCTTAAGCGTACAAACAGACAGTTCCAGACAGAAATTACTAATGTTTTAATAATATTTTATTGCTAACCCAACAAACAACACACCACAACACAACCACAACAACACACACAACCCAACACACCCCAACCCACCCACACACCACCCAAACCCCAACAACCACCCAACCACACCACAACAACCCCACACACACCCCACACACACACAACCCACACCACAACACACCACAACCACCACAACACCACCACCAAACACACCACACACACAACCAAACCAACAACACACCACACAACACCACCCCAACACACAAACACCACACCACCCCACACCACCACACCAACACCCACAACACAACCCCACACCACACAACACCACCAACCACACAACACCCCCCACACACCACCAACCCCAACCACACCACACCAACCACACAACCACACACACCCAACAAACACACCCACAACCCCACACAACACCACAAACACCCAACAACAACCCACACCACAACACCACAACACAAACACCCAACAACACACACCCACCAACCAACACACACACAAACACAACAACAAACCCAACCCACCACCACAAACACACCACCAACCCACACACCACAACAACAACCACCAACCCCACCAACCCACCAAACCAAACACCCACAACCCACCACACAACACCACCAACCCCCACCACCACACCACAACACACCCAACACACCACCACACACACCCCCACACCAACACACACACACCCACAACAACCAACCACAAACCCCAAAACACACAACACCCAAACAACCACCACACACCCCCAACACAACCCAAACACCACACACACCCACACACACCACAACCCCAAACCACAACCCACCCACCCACACCAACCACCACACCCACAACCCACACCACACCACAACACCAACACAACACCCACACCAAACCAACCACACCACACACCAACACCACAAACCACACCCAACACACAACCCACAAACCACCACCAACACACCCCACAACCAACAACCACAACACCCACCCAACACCCAACCCAACACAACACACCACAACACCACACAAACCCCACACCACCCACACACAACCCAACAACCCAAACAACACCACCCAACCACAACCCCACCACACACACACAACCCACCACACAAACACCACACCCCACACAACAACCAACACACCAACACCACACCACACAACCCCACCAACACACCACCAAACCAACACCACCACCAACCCCACAACCACCAACACCAACACACCCACAACAACACCCAAACAAACCCAACCCCAACAACAACCACAAACAACCACCAACAAACAACCCCCACCCCAACAACACACCCCAACACCCCAACAACACACCCACCACACCACAACCACACCACCCCCCACCCCCACACACACCAACCAAACCCCACAACCACCAACACACCACCCACACAAACCCACCCACAACCACACCACCCCCAACACACACAACACCCACCCCCAACCACCCAAACCACCACACCCACCACACACCACACCCCCCCCAAACACACAAAAACCCCCAACACCCAACACCCACAACACAACCCACAACAACCCAACCACCACCACACACCACCCCCCCACAACCCCACAACACCACCCACCCCAACCACAACCCAAACACAACACCACCACACCAAACACCCACCCACCACCAACCACCACCCCCCACACAAACAACCAAACAACCCACCACACACCCCCACACCACCAACCCACACCACAACACACCACACCCCAAAACCACCAACACCACCACACACCCCACCAAACCACCACCCCCCACCCAACACACCACACACACACACCACAACACCCCCCCACACCCCCACCACAACACCACCACCCACACCCACCAAAAACCCAACAACCCCAACCCCACCACACCCACACAAACCCCCACACACACCACACAACCACACCCACACAACCCACCCCCACACCACAAACCCCACACACCACCACAACACCAACACCACACACAACACACCACACAACCCCACCCCACACCAACCAACACCACACCCACCCCCCCACCAAACAACACACAACCACACACCAACAACACACCCCCAACACAACAACCACCACCACAACCCACCACACACCCCACAACCCCACCCCCACCAAACACCCCCCCACCCCACCAACAACCACCAACACCCCACACCACCCCACAACCCAAACCACCCACAACCACACAAAACCAACCCACCCCCAACACCCAACCACCACCCAAAAAACCCCACCCCACAACCACCACCAACCACACCCAAACACCACCAACCCCACCCCACACACCAAAACCAAACCCCACCCCACAACCACCCCACAACCACACACAAACACACCACCCAACAACCCCCACCACACCCACCCAAACACCCAACACCACACCACCACCAACAACCACACCCAACACCACCACACACAACACCCAACCCACAACACACACCCACAAACCCCCCCAACAACAACACCCACCAACCAACCACACAACAAACAACAACCCCACACACCACACCACCAACAACCCACCCCACCCACAACCCAAAACCACAACCCACCACCACCCACCACACCAAACACCCCACCAACACCACACCACACCACACCCAACCACCCAACCACCACCACACCACCACCACACCACACCACCACCACCCCCACACCACCAAACACCCCCACCCAACCCACACCCAACAACACAACCACCACACAACCCCACACCACACACAACCACACCCCACCAACCAACACCACCACCCACCAACACAACCAACACCCACAACCAACAACCAACCACCACCACCACACAAACACCAAAACAACCCACAACCACCAAACACCCAAAAAACACAACCCCCAAAACCACAACCACCCCACACCCAACCCCCCCAACCAAACCCCAACCACCACCCCCCCCACACACCCCCCCCCCCCCAACCCAACACAAAACCACACCAACACAAACCAACACCCCACCACAACCCAAAACCACACACCACCACCACAAACACAACACAAACACACAACACACCACCACCCACCCAACCACACCCAACACCCAACAACACACCACACCAAAAACCACCCCCACCAACCAAACCCACCACACCAAACAACCCACCCAACACAACCACCCAACCCACACCCCACACACCACACCCCCAACACCCCCACCCACCCCCCACCAAACACCCACAACCCCAAACAACCCCCCACCAAACACAACACCCACAACACCCCAAACCAACACCCCACCCAACACCACAAACCACAAAACAAACACACCCACAACCCAACCAAAACCACCAACCACACCCACCAACCCACAACCCAAACCCCCCACAACACACCCCCACAAAACCCACCACCCCCCCCCCCACACAACCACAACCCACCCCACCCACCCACACACAACACCCAACACAACACACCCACACACCAACCCACACACACCACAAACCCAACACCCCAACACCACAACCACCCCACACACAACACAACCCAACAAAACACACACCCCCACCAACCCACCAACACCACCAACCCCACAAACCCAACCAAAACAACCACACCACACCACCCCCAACACAAAACCCCCACACACCAACCCACCAACACAACCAACCACCACAACACCAACCACCCACCCACCCCACAAAACAAACACCACCCACAAACCCCACACCCCCACCCCAAACACACACCACCCCACCAAACACCCAACCCAACACCCAACACCAACACCCAAACCACACCACCACACCCACACCACACCAACCACACCAACCCCCACACCACCACACCCAACCCACAACACACCAAACACACCCAACACCACCCCCCACAACACACACACAACCCACCAACACCAACCAACCCCCCCCCCCCCACCCCCCCAACACAACAACCCAAACCCCACACCACACACCACCAAACCCACCCCAAACCACCCAACCACCACCACCACACACACCACACCCCCCACACACCAAAACCACCACCACAACCACCCCCAAACACACAAACACCACACACCCAAACACAAACCACACCCACAACCACACCAACAACACCCACACCACACACCAACAACCACACCCAACCCAACCACCACCCAAACACACCCAACCAACAACACACACCACCCCAACCCACACACCACAACAAACCCCCACACAACCACCAACACCCACAACCACCCAAAACCACCACACACCCACCCCAAACAACCACCCAACACACCCCCACCAACACACCAAACCCAACCACAACACAACCACACCAACAACCACCCCACAACCCACACACACCAACCCACACAACACACACCCACCAAACCACACACCACACCACCCCCACCAACACCACAACACCCACACCCACCACACCCACAACCCACCCACCCACAACACACCACCCACAACCACCAACTTATTATATATATGTGGTGAAAATGGTAGCACATTCACCCGTCCAAGTGAGGAGATCCGGGTTCGACTCCCGGCGGAGCAACGTACTGTTTTTGTTGATTCAATGTTTATTGAAATTAAATAAGGCTATTGCCATTTATACAATTTAAAGTAAAATAAAATGTCGTTTTGAACAGGTATTTGGTTCTTACGATCATAATATGTTAGTTTTGCTTATTTAAAAACACATATGTTGACAGATACGGCCAAATACAAAATAATTGAATCGGAAAAAAGTAATCGTCTCTGTGGTGTAATGGAAGCACATACCCCCGGCAAAGTGGAGAGATCCGGTATTCGACTTCCCGGCGGAGCAAGTACTCATTGGTTGTGATTCAATGTTTAATGAAATTAATTAATGCTATTGCCATTTATATAACATTTAATGTAAATAAAAGTCGTTTGAACAGGTAACTTGGGTCTTCCGATCATAATATGTTAGTTTGCTTATTTAAACACATATGTGACAGATACTGGCACAAATTACAAAATAATAGAATCGGAAAAAGTAAGCGCTCTGTGGTGTAATGGTAGCAGCACATCACCCGGCAAGTGAGAGATCCGGTATCGACTCTCCGGCGGAGCAAGTTACTTTTTTGTGATTCAAATGTTTATTGAAATTAAATAATGGCTATTGCCATTTTATGACAATTATAAATGTAAAATATGCCATATATATATATATATATACATAATAAATTATATATATATATATATATATTATATTATATATATATATCAAGTAATAGAATCAGCGAGAGTTCATTAAATAAATTGTAATCAAATGTAACATTTAAGCATTGTTTTTTAAGACATCAATATCCAAAGGTTTTTTGTTCTTTTAATAATTGTGTAAAAAATGTTTTAATTGATATACTATTACTGATAGTTGATGCATAATTTTTGTATACGATGTATCCATGTTACTTGATGTTAGATATTCACTATTTTGAGATAACTAATATTGTACATAAAATTATAATTATCAGGAGGGTAAAATGTAGCTAGCTGCAACTGAAAACGATCTTAGTGAAGTGGTACAAAAACTTGGGTTATTTATTAACAAACTGTGTAATATTTTAGGATGTTAGAAATTAATTGTCTTTATTGTGGGTTAAAAGATAAACACTTTTATCACCATATTTTACTATAGGCTGAGCAGGATTATCAGGGGGCTCTTTTGTTAATTTCATCAGAGATTGGTTCATTCACTGAAATATTTACGACCTCTACCGGGACATGTTAGAATAGATCCTAACCGTATAGTTATCAATATACCAGCCCGAACAACTACTAGAAAATCTCCTGATAACTGTTGACCGGAGGTTCAATTCAACAAGACGGTGGCCCCCATTTAGCACCTTGGTGGTTAATGCAGTACAATTCTATATTTTATTGGTTTCCATATTATTATAAATAATAATTATATTACCCACAATAACAACAATAATAAAATTCGGATGAGAGCGTTGATAGCCTATTTATTACACTGTATTAGTAATACAAAATTATTGACATTATTGGTTATTTACAAAACCACTACTGATTTACACACGAAATATTATTTGTTATTTTCATTTTAAGTCATTCACATTCACGGGTGCATTAGGAATTTTGAAACCGTTACTCGTAGATTTTTAAAAATTTTCAGATTATGTCGCTTTTAAAATGAGTTAAAACTAACAATATTGGTCCGGTAATATAGAACTGCCTATAAAGTGCTTTGAGCATTAAATATGAACTGTCAATCATCAAATGAAGGCTGTTATTAGATACGTTCATATATAGTATATCCACGTCAGGGTATTGGAATATAACACTACTTATACAATATCTTATAGAAGAAAGTGAATTTATCATAGACACTACTATAAATTTAGCCAATTTATCGGGCGACTACGCGAGACTGGAAAATAATCGTATTTAAAATTTTTTTTTTTTACTCATCTTAATAAAAAATTATAAGTTCCTTTAAAATAAAACCTTTAAAATGGTTTATAAAAATTGTTTTTTAAAGTTTGAGAGCTATCATGGAACACTTGATAGAGCAATAGATCCTGCGGCCCCCCCTCCCCCCCAGACCTAGAGAACCGTTTTTACTGGACATAGCGCAACACCAACCAATAATATGGGTTTCACTCATGCGTCATATAGAAATCTCAGAGAGGCCCTTAGCATTTAAATTAAGCCCAATTTAAAACGAGTATTTCTAAGATTTATATTCGTTGTAAGTTACCAAATTTTAATTTATAGTAAACGCCCATTTCCTCTTAATGTAAGAACAAAATTAAACAAATTGAAAATTTGGTTTTAGGGTTGTTCAGAAAGTGTTAAAGGGAGTTTCTGATAAAACCCTTGATCAAAGCACTAATCTAAGTGGTAAGTTTTAAGTCCTTTGTAAAGTTTTACCTGTGTTTCTTTACACAATAATACATTCTTAACAACTCTTTATTGTCCTTTGAAATCTTTGTATCTTTGTATCAGATTTTCTTTCGCAGCAGGCGAGGTCTGTAAATTCATTATTCTCTGTTTAATATGAAACTTTGCAATTTGTAAGCAGAAGAAAGATTTCTAATAAATATTCACTCTGAGCAAAATTTTACTTTCATTAAGGAACTTTTTTCTCATTGTTTGGGCAGTAAAATGTCTTTTAAATGTGCGATAATCTTGATCATCCTCCAAAACGTTGTGAATTTGGGCATTTTTCTTTACAGATTATCAGTTTAAAATAAACGGGAGCCTATTATTTGATATCTTTAGTAAAACCCATAATGAATTTATAAACTAGAAACAAGAATGGTAAGAAATGTATCACATCGCAATCTGACTCTGACTTAAGGCATTAAAAGCGGACGTTTAATGACTATAATTATGACCTCTAACCCGTTCCGAATCTCTCCAGATTGATACGAAGACAACTTATTCCTAAAGCACGCGAACCGTTGTACGGTCTTGCGCCTGTCCCAAATGAAACAAAGTCATTTAATCAGCACACTGTTCTGGAAAATTTCTTAGATAATACGATTATTGCCTGTCCTTTAAAGTTGATTTATTTCTGAACATTTATCCATAGGATTTGTAATCTATTTTTCATATTACAATTAATGTTTCGTTTGCGGCACAGAAAGATTTCATGTAATATTTAAATCTCCATTTTGTAATCAGTGTTTTAATATACAAAAAACTCTTATGGTTTATCACTGGTTAATTCAGTTGAATGAGTTATTAATAGTTAGTGTTTATTAGCGGAATATTATAAAAAACAAACTTTGGAATAAACGGATGTTAACTTATTTTATTTATTCTAAAATTTTTGACGAGACAACTACCTTAAATTAGTTGCGGCACTCCCATGAAAAAGTGTAAGCGCCCGGGTAACGTTAACGATGCCCGTCCAGTGGGTCCGCCGCCACGCGGATCCGCACCGGGAATAAAGCAGATAACTATGTTAATTCGTGAAAATGTGGAGTGCTTAGATTCTGTCATCTTACAACAACTACACCAATAAAGGTAAATACTTGTACACAGATATTTCGATTATCGTAAAACAATGATTGATTGATTAATTGTTAGATTGACGACAAAAAGTTGAGAAACTGGAGTTTATAAGGTTATGTCATTACTATTGACAAATGTTGAATAGTGTTAAGTAAATTATTAGTTTAAATCACTCTGCAATCAATCGTAATTACTTCGATTGAGAAGAAAACAACGCGTATTCTGCTATTCAAACATTTAAAATCAACAAATTATAATCCTCTAACCTGTCATAACAGAGTGCGACCAAACAAACGAACAAAACCGACCAATCGCCACGCGCGTGAGTTAGAATTTAACTGTGTTATAGCAAGAATTTCAAATTCCAATTTTAGTAAATTGTTTTATTCAACTTTAACCATTTACAATAACAAATTTTAATTAATTTCAAATTATGTACAATGTTTTAGTAAACAAAATATATTTCTATAGTTGACAAATTTTGTGCAATTCTAATTTTCATTACAATTCCTTGTTCCTATAGTGCAATTTAATAACATTCATATCAATCAATATTCTAGCCGAAAAAAAAAAACGTTTGTCACGTAAAATCTTCGCCCGTAAAACCGACTTTACAGGCAACCATACATTTTTTTTATTCCATTAAAAACCATAAAAAAATTGCGTTTCCTTGAATATTGTGTGCTCTACATAATAAACACAAATTCTCCTCCATCAATCATTGAGACTATGCAAGTTTTTTATATATAACCACTTCTCTTAGAACTAATATATTCTGTTTAATTCAGACTAGGAACAAATTAAATTGCGATTACAAACATATCGGTTTTACCATTTATTTTTATATATGGCTTGTTGTTCTTTGAAATTTATAGATTACAATTTTTTGCACAATTTTCCCCGAGAAAATATAATAACTGAACTATATTTAATGACGATTTAAATCATTAGGAAATGTAATGATCATTATATGATTAACTTTAGTGCAGAATTTAAGTATAAAATTAAAAGTATCACACATAATCATAAGTCTATTAATTACTTCTTTTGCCATATATTAGAACTAAGATACGTAATTCCTTAAGTTTAAATGTATTGATAAAGCATATTTCAATTTATCACTTATGCAAAAGGAAAGTGTCCAATGATTATGCAACAGTATACTCGTTGGTTGTTTTTTCACAAGTATTATATCGGTAATACACTCCTGATTTATTATGTGCATTTTAATGTCTTAAATTGACTTATTCCATATGTTTATATTATGTTGCCTTTGGCATCCTTAAACATACTAGAGATCATGTCAAACAAACTTTGGACAATATCATTTATTTTACACAATTACTCAACATAGTTTATAAACGTTAAAAACAAACATGAAACAAATCGCATAAGAATTAAAAGTATCTTCTTACTTATTTTATAACACCTATTCCAAGATTAAATAAGCCATTATTGATGAATTATGAAATACAAACCAAAAACTTGCTTTAACTTAAATATGTCAACTATAGGCCCTAAACATTTTAAATATTCATTTGTATAAATATCTGTTTTCAATAGAACGCGGTGTAAATCGCTCGAGTTTAATACCTAATAGTCTAAAGAGATAGTTACTATTACATGGGTTTAATTATTGTATTGTAAATATAAAAATTGTCAAAGAGGTAAATTTAATAAAAACTAATATAATCATTACTGTAAAAATTTACGAGGAATAATGCATGGTATATGTATAAGTGGGTAAATGAATGTTTACAACTTTATTGCTTGTAAGGCCTTTTTGTAATACTCACTACTGGAGATATATTTATATGAAGTCTTGTCATTATTCTATTTAATATTTTATAAAAAAACGTTCTCAAAATACGTTTCCCTTAAGAGAGTGATGAATTATATTCATTTGTGTGAAATATCGTATAGAACCGCGGTGTGGAATCGCTAGTAGTCTAATACCGAAATAGTCTAAAGGGGTAAGTTACGTATTCCATTATCTTAAATATTGGTATTTTACTATAAAAACTGTCATCAAGAGTTATTTAATACAAACCAATAATAAATCATTATTGTAAAATTACAGGGAATAATTATGGTACTATGTATAAGTGGGTAAATGAAGGCTTACATGGTTATTGCTGTAAGCAGTAATACAACAACATGGAATATAATTTATTTTTAGGTCTTTTTATTTTCTATTTAAGTTTTATAAAACTTTCTCAAAATACTGTGCCCTTAAGAGGTATAATCTCGAAAAAACCTTTAAAAATTTTTATAATACTTACAGTTTTCTCCCACCCTTACCGGATTAGTTGACTCCTAACAAATGACAATATATAGTATATTATGTTATACAAATTTAATACTATATATATAATATGACTATAGTATAACTATATATATTATATATATATATTATAATATATTATTACTATACAATTTTACAGTATAGATGATCAATAATGTGGTAATAGAAATAGTAGGAATAATTTCCAAGCCCATGTCTTCGGCGTAACAAGCCAAGGACGTTTGTTAAAATTATAAAGTCCTAAAACTCATTTCCTTTAGGCTATACGTGTTACCATGTCACTTGGTAAAACAAGCTGTGGTTAAAACTATATTTGTTTTTAATAACAACTTAATCTCAAATTCCTTCTTGATTATATCAGGCTACCCATAAGAACCTAATTTATAAATGTTTTTCTCTTAGGCGAATTCCGATTGTTCTGACGATGGGTATCATTGTAGAACGTACTCCGTTATTAGAAACGAAGTAAAAATTTTTAAAGTATTTTTGTCATGTTGTTGAGGAATCGGTGCAGAAAGGCCTAGAACGTAGACAGACAGGCACATACAAAAATATTTCACGCTATTCGCTCTTTTATAGTATAGAAACTAATAGATTACTATTTCAGCGTTTGTGTAAACATATTAGTTATGTTGTATAATATACTTCTACTTAATATGCATGTCTATTTTATTATGTATGGTTTTTTTTGGGGGTTTGGGGGTTTTTCTTATGTACGGTGGATATCGCTCCTGTTTATATTATTTAGTCTGGATGGAACTCATGCTGTTGGAATGTGAGTGATTATTATGTTGTTATAAATGTGAAAGTTTTCCATTTTTAAGTTTTTTTTTAAATGTTATATGGTTTTTTTTTTTTCTTATGCCCCGGAATAATAGTGGAGATCTTAGAAAAACCTAGAATGTGAATACGAACTATAATCGAACAAGATATTATAATCTATGAAAATATTATCCTACCATTGTCACATCAGGAAGATTCAATTTAAGAAAAAAAAAATATTGATCCCAGAAATCAAAAACTCACGTAATATTTCGCTAACATTCACAAGAAAGTTTTAACTTCCATCTAGTCCTAGACGGCGACAAATAACCGTAAAATTGGGGTTAAATAAATTAAAACCTTTCATCAAAACCAAAATTCGTTCACCTTATATCCTGATAGTATTTTTAATGGATTTTGGAACTATACAAATAAAATAATTGTGTCATTCTGGCGGAATTACGATACAGACTAACTGACAGTATCAAATTCATATTTAACCCTTCCTCTCGTCATGATCCTTGTGTCGTTAAATTTTCAACCATACTCTTTGTTATACAAAACCTATTAATATCGCAGTAATTTGTATTTGACTGAGTTTAAATATTTTTATTAAATGGTCGTTCTATTAATGACAATATTATATTTAAAAGTGATTGTATAAACTATTCTATTAACTTTTACAATGTTGAATTTATAAATTCGCAATGTATATAAAAAACTGAAAGGAAGGGGTGCCCTACAACTGAGAATACTCCATTTATATAAAGTAGACCTTATATGAAATCACCTACCAGTAGTAATTAATTGTGTATAGTTACAGAATCTTAACAATACAGTTTTAAGAATCACAAACGTTCCTCCGCATTATAATTTATTATAAATGAGTTGTCTGTAGTTTAAACAATGACCCATCTAACTAAAATCATTCTAACGTTTATAGTGTGTAGAATAAATATTCGAACACATTAATATTCGATTCCCGATTTTTAATTCATTTTTTTGATATGCAGAACTTGAAAGCATTCAATAGTAGTTTAATCGGCCTAACCTACTTTATGGCCACTATATTTTTCGAAAAAAATTAACTTAAATTAAACTACAAATTAAACTGTATCGAGTATCCTTCATATCAATGTAGCGGATCCTCAAATAAACCTTTAATCATAGCGCAATTGCATATCTTTATCTACTTCCCAGCTTCCCAGAGAACCTAAAAAAAATGCAACCTATAGGTGTATAAAACCCTCAGAGGAATGGGATATATCACAGTTCGTCTCGACTAAAATTAGCTCCTCCTCATCGTCAGTATTTGTGAGTCAGTTGCTTTTCTAAATGTTAACCTTTTATTGGTTAATCAAAATTTTTAAATTACAACATTACTTTCCGCTTTTCCATAAATAGGTATTGGGATATTCTGCCTAACAAGGCATACATTCTACGGTTCTGATAATTGATGGCATGGTTCCTCTTTCTATTTTCATCTGCACATTGATTAATTGCCAAAAGTTTTTATAAAAATTTCCCAATTTATATGTAAAACCGTTTATCAAGAAAGATATTATTAATTGTACCTTAGTTAATGCAGAAATTTAATTGTGAATTAATGTATTCGAAATTTTTGTTTCATATCTCTGTTGTTTTTATTCCATAGAAATTAAAATATAGAATACGTGTAACAAGTTAGTGTCAAAGTCCTTTTTGTAGCTCACTCAACATAAACGATAATATTTTTCAAACTACACAATCGTTGATCGATCAAACTATGTACATTAACACGGAAACTTTTTTAAATAAGAAACCATTTAACTTTTTGTCAGAGTTGTAATAATACAGATTAAGAAAACGACACAAATCAAGTGTAAGTTACTTTTTGGTTTTCTATTTTAAGAACCAATATTATTTCAGAAACTTAATTCCATATAAATGCAGGATTTAGGTAACAATGGATTTAGCTCTGGTCATCATATTATATCGGTAAGGTTCCTAAAGGATCGGGTTCCATCTCCCTACTATAAAAAACCTTCTCTGCTGTTTCAATTAAAGATTACTAGTAAAACAACATCTTTGTTACAGCAATCATTAAAGCTATACAACCATACAAAATGTACAATCTAGCTAGTAAAAATTTCAATGATTGTTTTCCTCATTATTCTGTGGTTTTGAACTGAAGAAAATTAAAAATTACTTTGACCAATGTAAACCGCAGTATTAAAAATGTATTAATAACACAATTTTGCGTCTATAATAAGACCTAACCCTATTTTAAACTGTTAAAAATACAGCAACGCCCTTATTTTTCACAGGAGATATACTTGAATAGTCATAGAATATGAATAGATGTTACAGTTACTCAAACAAATCTTTCTCGATACAAATTTTAAGCACAAATTGTGCTAAAATAGATTGAATTTAATACAAACCATAGTAAAAAACGTCAATATTAATAATGTATTAGAAATTGGTTTATGATTGTCTACTGTATTTGTATTTAAGTGAGGAGAACAAATAAATGTACATGGCATTGTAAGAAAATTAATCTTAAGTAAACTGAAGTGGATATCTAGAAGTTATATAAATTACTTATACAGTTAAATCCTTATAAAAAATTAACAAGAGAATGCGTGGTATATTAATAAGCTCCCAATTTGGAGTCTGTTGTTTTTATAAAGAATTCTACTCCTTGAACCTTTCTTTTTAAATTTTTTACTGAATGTAAAAAACATTTTCGAAACCAAAAATATTTTAACAAACTACAGGAAACAAAACAGGTATAGAATAATATGACCAGTATTTATATAACAATTTTCAAAAGACCAATATCGGATTATAATCGATACTTGTTTTACCACTTTCGTATGCACTTTGATTCACTCGCATGATTTGCATTGCAGTAATTGAGATATATTTTTCTATAACTGTTTGACTCTGTGACCAGAATTAACATATCCGTATAATCTGCATATTCATGAGAACACAGCTAATGTGTATTTGCCTCACAATCTAAAAAGTTTGACTAACAGAAACAAAATCTATATGATTATCTGTGCGTAGTCTATTTCTTTACGCTCTGTAACAATATGTTATTGTAAAAAAGAGGTATTGTATTCACAAGAGTTACTTTAGAGCACTAATTTAATCACTTTATTATACACTGGATCTGTGTCCATGGGCATTAATCATCTGTTGGTGTACATTTTGGGGTCACAGACAAAAATATCAGATTAGTAGATGTTTGTATACAATAGTCACGGACGTGTACTAATAACGCACAAAGTCTATACAATATTTATGAAATTGTACTTCATAATAATTGCAGGGAATATGCTTAAAACTAAAATTTTATACATTGATAAAGGGAAAAGATGAAATCCCTTTATCCAAATCCATGAATAAAAATTGTTATTTTATTTCCTTTCTCATTAAAAAAACCTTTAAGAAATCGTTTGAACGGCGTCACTTTTTACGGTTCTTAATAATCAATTTTACAGGCCCTGTTTACTGTTAGGGTTTATATTAACATACAATGGTGAAATTTCCGGGTCCTTAAAAAACCAGTCATCCAGGAGTCCTTTATTAAAACGGTGCTTTATTGAAGTAAATTGTTCGCTGGTAGTAGTGGCTAATAAATATCTCAATACAAATGTCCTTTGTAGACCTTTTCATGATGGAACTCTAGCATTGTTTTATTTAACTTTTAACTCTGCTTCTTGAAACCTTCTTAAATCTTTGTTCACATATAGCATTTTATAGTCTGAGGATACGCGGAACACTGTTGTGCAATATAAAGAGGTTAAGCACACGATTGGTGGTATTTCCAAACAAGGTATTTTTATATATAAAAACACTGTTGCATATGTTATAGTATAGTTGTTTCAACATGTATGAAATGTGCATGCTGCTGGCTTTGTCAGATTGTATTACATAACTGACTATGAAAGTTTCACTATTATTCACCCTTGCTTTTTTACACTCTCACCCGCCGGGTAAAAATTAATAAGTAATTTTGTGGCGAGAGAGGTAGAAAGAAAGTTGTACCTCCAACAGAGTTATGGACATATTAAATAACTTGCTGATTTATTCATATAAGTCTTAAAGGTCACGCCGGGTTTACTCTAAGTGTTTACACGGGTCCGAACAAGCAAATTGGTTCGCAAAGTAAATCCGCTCAAATGATAAGATGTCTTCTGTTTACGAACAGTTCCCTTTATATTACTTGAACTAGTTGAAAACCCAATCAAATTTTCCAACATAGTCTTGTGTATTTTTATACCACAAAGTAACTTTATCTGGTAAATATAAGAATATGTACTTTTATCATTTTATTTTTAAAATTTTAACCTGTTATGGTATGGTTTTTTGTTTTTAATAACCTTATATGGTACATTAAGAGGGAACACATTTTAAACGGTAAGTGCCTTTTATAGGGGAATTGACGTACATAATATTTTGTTCGAGGATATTTCACTTATTTTTTATTTTATTTTTTAAACTAGAATAATTCAAAAAATTAATATGTTATTGCTTATTGATTGTTTTCTATCATCAACATATAGCTTGTTAAATTTTTAGAAGTGATTTAACTAGTATTACAAAACTATTATTTAGAAATATTAAAAAACCTAAATTTAATTTCCAGTGCAAACATATTGCTAAGGAATATAAAAGGCAAAAGTTAAGATTGAAGAAATAACGGTGTGTTAAAATATAAGCAAAAAATACTAATAACTAACTACAAAATTAAGGAGATAAATCTTTTTTACTAAAACAGGGTTATATTTAAAAGATATTAAATATGTTACAATTATTATGTTATTAACCTCCACAAATAGGTTTTATATATATATATATTTAGTTATTAGATAAATATTAGTGGGGTTATAGATTATATTTTCATTACAATTTACCGTTATAATTAATTTATTCAAAATATGAAAAACTGATTCTTTTTAAAAAACCGGCAAAAAGAGGACCAACATTAATGATTTTATTTGGGTCAACCGTTATCCTTAAATCCTAAAATAAAATTACTCAACACATGATTGCAATTAAAAGTTTCTTTAGAGTATTATAATTATATACAGTTGCTATCCTTTTTCCTGATAAAATAATTTAAATAAAATATATGCCATTTGGTAACTGAACTGTTTTCCAGGCCTCCAATTAAAAGCAGTCCAATAGAAAGCAGGGGTTGGGGTCGAGAGGCCAACCTGAAGTTTAGTTAGTACACACGAACTCCTTGGGTATCATTACAGCATTAGTTAAGAAGTGTATTGTGAGGAAGGAGCATGCAGGAATTTTCTCTAGTGGCAAAGGATAAGAGAAGATAAAGCGCGTATTGGATTTCTGTAGCAAAATTAAACGAATGTTTCGTTTTATTTTATTATTCTCTATTGGTGGGAGAAATTATAGAGAGGCCGCGCTCGTTGACTTGCTCCACGACCGCAAAGTGATAAAGAGTTCGGCTATAATTCCTTTTATTTTATATTTAATAACTAAAAGAGGTGGCTTTAGGTGGATTGCTCTGATGCGCTAGATGGCTGTGTTGGGGCGCTTGGATTTCTCTAGCGGGAGAAAACGGAGCCCCCATGGATTGCATCTCTACGCCGTGAGGGTGAAATGAAATATTCTATTTGGGTTTCTTTAAAACGAGATACATGGAACTGAGACACGCCTGTCTTTTTGCTTCTTGTCTCGCTCATGCGCAGTGTTTTGATTAGACCCCCGTTTGGATTACGGGAAATAAGCTACGTTAAAACAATATTTGATAATACAATTTACTACTCTAACTGCATTACTAACGTTTAGACTTTTCCCAACTAGAAAACCAAGACAAGAATATTAAATCATCTAGAAACAGCGAAGGGAACCCTTATATTTAAATGTTTCAATCTAAAATGTTTTATTGTAGAATAATATAAATACTATTTCCCCTTTAATATATATATACATTCATTAAATATTTATGATATATGGCAATAGCCAGTTTAATTTCAATAAACATTGAATCACATAAAAGTACTTGCTCCGCCGGGAGTCGAACCGGATCTCTCACTTGCCGGGTGAATGCTGCTGTCCATTACACCACAGAGCCCTCATTTTACGATTCAATTATTTTGTATTTTGCCGTTTCTTTCACAGATGTGTACCTAGAATAACCTTCAAACTAACATATTGATCGGAAGACCAAATACCGTCAATCTGACTTTTATTTACATTCATTAAATTTGTATAAATGGCAATAGCCTTATACTTAATTTCAATAAACATTGATCACAGAGGGTATATTGAATAAATGGTAGAGCACATTTTAAAATCCCCGGCAACTTTAAAATCCTTTATGGAACACCCTGTGATGGGGAACTGGAAGTTTTCATCATCCTCCGAAAAAAAATATCCGAAAATTTTTAGTCCACGTATCTCCTGAAGCGATAGAGAGATTGAAAAACTCTCTAAATCAAAAATGTCTTATTTTGATGAAGTAGAATTTAAAAACAATCATGGCGGCTTCTTCAAAAGATTCTTTAAAGTGTATTCCTGAGTGAAACTTAAAATTGACCAAGTTCCAAATTTAAAGTGTGGTGCTAAGTTGTGTAATTCAAAAGTTAGCTATTGGAAACACTTTTCAAACTTTTTGAAGATGGCCGCCATTTTTCAAGATGGCGGCCAACTTTAAAATTCCTTTATAGAACAACCCCCCTGGTTAAAATTTGGAACTGGAGTTGTTCAACATCAGTACGAAAAAATCCGAAAATTTTTAGTCCACGTATCTCTGAACCATTAGAGGATATTGAAAAAACTCTCTAAATCAAAAAATGTCTTATTTTTGTAGAGTTAGAATTTAAAAAACAACATGGCGGCCTTCTTCAAAAGATTTTAAAGTGTATTCCGATGTGAAACATAAAATTGACAAGGTCCAAATTTAATGTGTGGTTGATAAGTTGTGTAATTCAAAAGTTAGCTATTGGAACACTTTATTAAACTCACCCGTAGTATATATATGTATACATAATATATATATCATATATATATAAATATGTTATTATTAATTTAAAAATGCAATATACGAGTTTGGACAAAGACTCTCCTAAAACGTGTGTGATCTGTTCTGCTGCTAGTAAACTAATTTTATTATCCTTGCATTTAATAAACCACCTCGATTTTTCCTACACATATTAATGAAACTTCATAAAGAACAATTTACCATAATACAGCCCTCGGGTGAAATTACGACTTTATTAACAAAGGACAATTATGAAGTAGAAATAACTATTTTTAATTTAAATATATGTTAAGCTAACACACTGCTCTCATCCTAAAACGTCAATCTCTTTAAATGTATCATTCCCTGTTAGAGTATATATGCATTTTATGTAGGGATATTCATCAATTGAAAACATAAAATTAAATATTTATGTTTACGGTGAATTTAAAGGCCGTTTATTAAAGTAATTGAGATGATATTACAAAACAATTGGTGGTTATAGTAGGCTCACATATTTACTGCGAGAGAAGGGGGGTGGAGGGGCCTTTTGCCGTCCAAAGCAGCAGGATTCTATTTCTGTTCCCTATAGATTTATTTAATGGTGGTTCCCGTCACATGTAAACATGTACTGGTTTCCTGTGAGTATAGCTTAGTTTTTAATTGAGGTTATAAAAAAAGGAGGATTTTAGTTAACATAAACTTAATTACATATAATAAGTAAAAAACAGCCATGGTGCCCACTTATGATGTTTTTAGTCCAAAAAACAAAAATTACTAATTTATATTATGCAAAGTTTCACAAACAGGTTTCCATTTGGGGGGGGTGGGGGGGGGTTTTCCAATTCATCCACCATACATATAAACAAATTAATAAAATATACTAGGGTATTAGAACCTGTATGGTACCTCGGGACGTGTTATTTTCCCCCTTTCCAGGACAAATTAACAGATCTATCTCACTTATTTATTCTCTTAATATACGTTTACTTATTATAAATTCACTGATAAAGGTTCAAAAATGGCAATTTTGATACAAGCTCTATAAGCAGTTTTTTTTTTTGTTTGAATATCAAAATACTACTTGGTGATTCATCCAATGTGAATTTTTAGTAGATACTGAGACTTAGAGAAGAATCTAAAATATATATATTTTAAGGTAGAGAATAATTCGAAATTTTTAAAATATTTTGTTCATCATCATTACAATTGCCCAAAAAGTAGAATAATGTTTTTTCCTTTTTATTGTTTACGTAGAAAGCTCACTAAAGCTTTTTAATAGGGGTGGGGGGGGGGGAAACCCCCCCCCAATCCAACGGGGGATCCTAACTGTTTCTTCTACCCCCAGGTTCGCTATGCCCTCTCGGCAGCCACTTCTTCACATTGGCCCCATGAAATTACAATAGCATAAAACAACAGAAACGCAGCAAGTACCTAGATAACTCCTTTCACCATAGAAGCAAGAAACGGAAAACATTTCTTATGGAAAATATTTTCTATCTTTTTCTAATGATTTACTTGTTTGATTATTTTATTATAAGGAGATGAAAAAGTTTCCTATGGAGTTGCTTTTTAAACAACCTCGCAGGTGAAAAGTAAGGACCTTACAACCCGAATTTTTTTTTTTAAAATTTCGTCAATCTTAAAATTGTATCAAAGTACCTTTAGATAATTAAAACCAGTAAACATCCCTGCTTTACTAAAACAAAACAAGTCCTGCTTTAAACAAAAAAAAAAAAAAAAAACAAAAAAAAAAAAAACAATTTAAAAACAAAAAAAAAATACAAAAAAAACAAAAATACAAAATAGAATAAATAAAAAAACAAAAACAGTATGTTTAGTAGGAAAAGGTTACAAATGAGCAAACACATTTTTCATTAAACTATACGAAAGGCATAATGGATGAAAAAAGTGAAGTTAGAATCAACAAAAACACGATAAAATTAAGTAAACGATTAAACCCTGCATCATTTTCTATCACAAACCAAACCTCAATATACTATAAGAAAAAAAAGACATCGTCTATAACTGTTAATATATATAAACTATTTATAAGCCCAATATCATTTGAGACCTAGAGCTAGCTAAAGCTGTACGAGGCTAAAGAAAAACTGACGCTACTACTACGGGTTTAAAAAAAAACAAAAACAAAAAAACAAAAACCCCCCCCTAAAAACAAAACCTAAAAAACCCCCCAAAAAAAAAAATAACAACCGCCTTGTACAAATATATATTTTTTTTATTTTATACACTCGCAGGAAATCATCGAAAACATCCGAGGAGTCAAACTGTGATGAATATGAGGTGTACAGGGAACAATGTTTCTTTATTTTAAGGACTGAGATAATTGGTGAATACCAAAAGTGGAAGATATTGTATAGATCTATTCGTTTGTGTTAGCTCCAAGGTAAAATATAAACCCTACGTTAAGGGCCGCTAACAACAAATTTCATCTTCAGCGTGAAATGTCGAAATTATTTAGACCTCTGTACGTAGTATGTAATAACATTAAGAATACATACATATTCTAGATGTGACCTAATTACTTGATACAAGTGACTTCTTATCTATGATCATATTATTATTATAATTCTAAAAAACGGTTAAATAAGAGCAAATCTTTAATTGTTGAAATAAGTATCATCTAATAAAATTTAAAATTGTAACTTTTAACGAATTTCCATATGTAGAATTGTCCACTATCAAACAAGGGAATGAAACTGGCGCTCTGTCTTTTTAAGCTCCAACGTAAACGTTTCACTCCAAGAATTTTACACAATTATTCATCATTCATCATGACTTTATGAATATATCCTTTCCTTCCTTGATGACTGGAATAAGGATGTGAACTATAATGTTATCAAGACTAGTCCTCTAAAAATGAGGCTATAGAAAAAACAAAAAATGTCCATTGTATCACCACCGGCTAACGAGGATTTTATGTGAGTGCAGTTAAGTGAGCACAACTTCTAGGTAGCTGAACCTAACTTCGGCTGCAGCTAATGTACTACATTACAAGTGACATTGTTATCAGCAGGTAGTGAGCTCTTATTACTTAGCGATAAACTTTATAGCCAATGTGCTCAGCGCGCCGTTAGAAGACATTAGGGAAAATACTCAAAATAGCAAGTACAAACACCGAATCCCTGTGGATCGTGCCATAGCTATATTTTAAATTACTAATAAAATGGCAGTTTTATCAACACTATTTCACGTAACCACATCAGAGAAACTATTTTTTACCATAGTTTACAATAATTGTAATTATAGGTGTAATATTGATAGTATAAAATTTACTTAATTCGAAGTAATCATTTTACTTTTCTCATTGAATTCATAATTTACCAGCTGACTAGTCAGTTGAAGAAACTGGATTTGAAAAATGGTTAAATCTCTAAGAGATATGTCCTGATGATCGAGTCGCGACCTGTTGTAAGAGGCTGTTACTGTATGTGAATGTAGAACCTGTTATAAGTAAAGTTAACTTACTTAATAGGGACATGTGATATGAGGTAACTAGTTATCCACAATAGAATATTTACAATCCCCATCATGAAATCAGAACGGGTCCACGATAGGCTGAAAAAACCGAGAGTTATTGTTTAAAATAACAATCATAAAGATTGTCTATTGGTCCATCATGGTATAAACTCGATGCAATAGCAACATAATTTATCATTGACCAAATATAATTCAAATTAATTATGGACGCATGTAAACTCAAGTAAACCTCCAATGCCTGGGCCGCAGTTTACAGATAATTTTTAACGCTGGTTTATTTAATTTTTATAATATTTTCCACACTGTATATCAATCCATGAACCAGTGGGTGAAAATTGGTGATTTTAAGAAATTATTCTTTTCTTCAAGTTAAAATTATTTAATTTAATATACAGACTGTGTTTTATGTTTTAATTGGGAGATGATATAGGGTGGCTTTTTTGAAACGCTCAGGATACAAAAGATATTTCAATCTAATAACATAACAGGTTGGCTGGTAGCAGAAAATATGATTTATTAATAATTAAAATAATCAAACAGATATTAATATTATTTTACCTGTGGTTGTAATTTTGTTCCTATAGGCTATTACAACTCTGAATATCTCTACTTTCAGATCATGAGTGAACGATTTTAATAAATATCGAGAAATAAAAAATTTTAAAAGCAATATAGAACTAAAAAAATTGGGCAAAGATAGCAAGTGTGAAGATAATTAATTTATGAAAGTTGGCTGCATAAAATTATCTCCCCTGTGAATATAAAAGATTTCGTACAGTTTGGGATAAGAGTAGATTGACTATAAAAAAATAGAGGAAACTCATGAATTTTGTGTTAGCTTTTTAAAAAAAGCTTAATCTGCGCATTAGATATAGAGATTAGGCTTTTAGGAGATTAGCTTTTATATTTTTGAGTAGATTATGCTTTGTTTGCTTTTTTAAAAGAAACGCAAAAAGTATTGATTTTTAATATTTTAGATAAAGCATATCTAAAAAAAGTTATTAGCAGAAGTTTAAAACATTATTAAAGGGATCAAAATTATCTATGAGTGTGGTAAATGCAGTTTTTACCATATCCACATTTTTTTAGTCGTTAGGCACTTTGGCTGTGTTAGACAAATTTATGGAGACAATGACATATAAATAAAGGGGCGGGTGTCGATTATTAAAACACCGACTTCGAATTTTGCATATTGGGCGCCCTTAATTTACATGATAAAGATTTGTAATAACACGTGCTGTTGGATTATAAGAAAAATTAAAAAAAAAAATAGTTTTTTAACTTAAAAAGTTGGAAAAAGAAAAGAGACTTAGTACTCTACAGACATGGAGATTTGTTTTCATGCTTTTTTAACACGTCTTAAGATAGGTTATGTCCAATAAGTAGAAAGCCTTTCGCGTGGTGACAGTGGTTTTTTGTCTTAAATAAGGAATCAATGTTCAAGCCATTAGGTCTTTGGTATGCTCTAGGCTTCTAGGCATGGGTGACCATCCAGCTATCCTGTCCTCACAGCAGTCTGCCATCACGGGCACCGGTAGGTTGTGATTCGGTAGATCACGTTTCACCCATTTGTTCCGAGTTTAAGTTTAGTATTAGATTGGAATGCTTAGCTCTAACTTTACATGCTAAAAATAATTTTTACTTACTTTTATTGTATTTTAAGCGTAAAAGTCCATTATACTTGCAACTATTTTTGTAATACATTGTCACTATTTTCCATCAATTTGCCTAAAAGTGTTATATATATTTATATATATATATATATATATATATATACAAAAAATTCCGAATGTATATATACGATTCGGAATTTTTTTATATTTATTAATATTTACGAGTATATTAAACTACAAAGTTATTTGTATCCATCTTTTTTATTATTAATACAAGTCACATACGAATTATAATTTTATAAATATATTGCTTAAGTGGATAATTTTGTTTATTACATAATTTATTGTCCCTCGAATGTATTTCAATTTTTGTGAATGTAAGCGCAATAGTTCTGTGACTTGCAATTATGCAGAAAACCTTTGTAACCTATTTAAAAAATTACTAAACAAGTTACTAAACTATATTTGAACTTTAATTGTAATAATCAGTTATTTAAAGTCAATCAGAGATTATATACAAAACACACGAATCAACTGAGACCATATTAATATGATTGATAATCGGTATACACAATTCAGTAAAGAAGTATAGCTCAATGTATGGAATCAGAAATGGTTGGTAAAACATAGTTTAATAAGTTCTTTTGTTTACCTTTGAATTGTATTACATAAAATGTATTGTAAGTTGCAATGTTTTGAGAATAAATTTAGTTTCGGTAATTATTAAACGTACCTTATAAAAACAACAAAGTAGTTAAGTATATAATTTCAGATTTATTCTGTTTATATTATTTAGATTCAGCAATCACGTCCACTCAATAATACGACTGAGTAACCCCAATATTATGTAAAATGGCCAATATGGCCAGATTACGTGATGTGTGTCCAGTCAGTGCGAGATTGATATAATGCGCGTAGTGCCGCAGATATCCGCTTCGCCGCGCTAAAGAACTTGTTTTGGGAAACATATGATCGGAATACCAAATACCTGTCAAACGACTCCCGGCGGAGCAAGTACTTTTTATGATTCAACGTTTATTGAAATTAAATAGGGCTATTGCCATTTATACAATTTAATGTAAATAAAAGTCGTTTGACAGGTATTTGTGTATTCCGATCATATGTTAGTTTGCTTATTTAAACGCATATGTGACAGATACAGCCAAATAAAAAATAATTGAATCACGAAAAAGTAAGCGTTCTGTGCTGTAGTGGTAGCACATTCACTCCGGCAAGTGAGAGATCCGGGTTCGACTCCCAGCGGAGCAAGTACTTTTTGCGATTCAATGTTTATTGAAATTAAATAAGGCTATTCCTATTTATACAATGTAATGTAGATATAATATAGTTATTTTACTAGTACTCATTGAAAAAAATTCTAGGGCTGATTGGCAGTGAAGCAAAACTGGTTGAAAATGGGTGTGAAAGATATGTCGACTTTGTAAGAGTGTTGCTGTTTGTAAATGAGAACTTGTTATAAAACTACTATAGGAACACGTTAGAGTAACTAGTTTATACACATATAGATTATTTCAAGCCACAATAAAAGCAGTATCGACCACATCCTGAAACCAGACGTTATTTATAATATTCATATAGATCTCGTCTATCTGTCAATTTGGTATATTGAATGCAATTTTATCAGTGCAGGGGATTTTCAAAATTATCTAGAAAAACTTGGAAATGCATTCTTGTCAAAAGACAATATCCTTCAAAATTTAGTAAATAATCAAATTAAACACTCTAATGTTCATAAAACCCAAAAGAATGGATGACGTAAAAATTTATAACAAAATATTTTCCTGGTTTATAAATTAAAACAAACAATATTCTAAGAAACGGCACACAAAAAATTCTTGAATCCTTCACCAATTACTAAAAACTATTATTTTCAGAAAACCACCAGGCTAGTGTTTCGTCACGAAAATACTAACCTAAAAAATCTTCTCGTAAGGCCCTAATTGGGCTCCTACTGACATTCAAAATTCAGAAAAGAAGAAAAATTTTAAGTGTTCAACCCTGTAAAGACAACACGATGTATATACTTGCAAAATTTTAAAATTCTCGTCCAACTTTTTTCACACAGTAGTAATACATAAGAAACAAAAACCACCTTTACCCCTATTTGAGGAGAGAATTAAAATTAAATCGTAAAATGTAAGTTACCAATTAACATGTACAACAATTGGTGCAATGGATTATGTGTGGGATTGACAACAAGAGTCCGTGTCAGATTTGGCACAAATAAGGAGGTTTATGTAAGTAGTAGTCAGCCCCTCCCCCCCTCGTTGTTCGTCTAAAAAACAGCGACGAAAACAATTGGTTTCACAACACGCATTAGGCCTCGCAACACACTTAATGCCCAATGTTATGCACAGCAGGTCTTGGCCAAGTACACGAGGATAGAAACTAATTTGACTTAGACATTCTGGAAAACAGGCCCATCAGTATAATAATTCACATCAAAAGTACCCTTTGGTCTGAATAAAAGATGAACTGATCCATTGTTTTTATTAATGTATTATATTTTTTCTAAATTATTTTACTCACTTCATTCTCTGTTCAAGATATTATATAACTCTCTTTGGTGTTAATCACATGTTCAAAAATTCGTGTTTCAATTATTTAAGACAGATTATATTTATTTACTTTTTGTAAATTTTGTTAGCTGTATTGTTATTTTGTATTAT